>NC_137891.1:102033032-102278546 GCF_963455335.1 Martes martes | reverse complement strand
GGTTTATTCCCATCAAACTAAGTAAATAGAGCAATAAAGCTTGAATCAAAGGTGCAAGAAGAGCAGTTTTCAATCCTGCCTGAAGAATGTTTATATATATTGGTTAATTCCTTAGAGAAATGATTTATTGAGTAAAATATTTATTTTCTGCAAAAGTCATGGCTAAAAATAAAGTCATGATATTCTTTGTGCAGGTGCAAGAGAAAGACTCAAGAGATCATTGTGGGAAAATGTCTAAAGGTTTTACACATTATGGATACTTCACCTGGAAACAATCCAATCAAGGCAAGTAAATATAGGGGTCCATTCATTCATTCGTTCATTCTTGGAACGGCTTTTAAAAAAATCACCTGTCTGTGGGTAAATGTAACTCCTGGAATGTTCTTCCATCTTACTAAAAGGCAAATCAAAATACTGTAATCCCCAAATCAATGGCCCTCTATTGAGGCCAGAGTCAGAGGAAGATTCTAGGCAAATGTTCCTTTGAGAGGCCAGATAGTTATCTTCAGTAAGAAGCCAGATTTGGTTTACACATGTAAAGACCTTGCAAAACAATTGCAAAATCTGTACCCAGGTCTTTGTGAAGAGGGAGAGAGTGAAATGTGAGAAATAAGTTACTTTATAGACTGGTGAAAAACTTAACTGACTCTCAGAAATACATGGAGAGTATTTAATGAGTGAAAACAAGCCACAAACTGCAAAACTAATCAGCCAAAAGAAAAGAAGAAAAAGAAGGTGAAGAATTGCGGAGGCAAAATCCAAAGGAATTTAAGTTTCGGTAGCTCTAATTATGTGGCAGACATTTTTCTTCTTTGTGATTGCATTTTATTCGAAGTTTTAGTTACTTCTCAGCAAATCCTAAACCATTAAAATGTCCCTCTTAAGAGAAAAAGGGGCTAACCAAGCCAGAATAATGAATAAAACTTTTTATCTTACGCTTTCTTTAACCTGAGTGTCTAATGATACTGAATGTTTGATGCACAACTAAGACATTAACTGTCTATCCTTCCTTTAAATTAAGCTGAATGCAAAGTAAAATTTAGCAGCATGTAACTGTTTGGTATACCTCTTTTTATTCTGTGTCTTTTTCTCTTTGACCATTTGCCAAGTTTATCTCTATGCTTTTCATATCTTCATTGCTGTTGGGAAGGAAGAATTTCAATAAACCTATGAAAAAAACGTTTAAGGGTGATTGTGGGTTGTGCTTGAAATTTTCTTATACACATCATGTTTATATTTGTTATGGCAGAATAGGAATCATAGTGAATATTAAATATATTAGCAGTAGGCAAAATAACCTTAATGGTTAAGCACATTGTAGGTGGACTGCATAAATTAAAAATTCCAGGCCTAAAACATACTAACTGCATGAACTTGAGCAAATCCTTTAATCTCTCTGTGGTTCCATTTTTTAATGTAGAAAATGGGCTTCATAATGATAGTACCTGTCTCTTGGAGGTGATAGGAGGGATAATAAGTTAATATATGTGGTATATTACATATCCATGTAATATACGTGGAAAAGTGTCTGGCATATAGTAAATGAAATATAAGTATCTAGTAATGTAATTAGCAACTAGCAACTTAAACAATTTCTCTTAAACAACTTCTCTCCTGAGTCATCACCCTGGGGCTTTGTGCCATTTGGGGCTTTATAAGGAAAAATAATTGAACTTCTGTGTTTGTTACATCAGCTAGCATTCATTTACCTAATTCAGTTGTCATGCATGGTTTCTGCATCCATAAAGTGTATATGTTCACTCTCTGGTTGAAAATTCTATAAATGACACTAAGTCGCAAATTTCCCCTCCACATTTATCCATTCACATTTAAACATGTAGATCTAATTAATTCATGTTTATTGTAAATAATTACCATTTATGCACAAATGTACATCTGTTCTGCTAGTGATAAGTTCTGAGATCATTTCTAGTTTTTTGTAATAAAAAGAGCTCTGTGGGCACTTGGATGCTCATTCAATTAAGCATCTGCCTTTAGCTCAGGTCATGATCCCAGGTCCTGAGATCGAGTCCTGCATCAGGCTCCCTCCTGCGTGGGGCTCTCTGCACAGCAGGGAGTCTGCTTCTCCCTCTGATCCTCCCTTCTGCAGTCCTTTCTCTCTCTCTCTTATATTCTCTCTCTCTCTGAAATAAATAAAATCTTTTTAAAAATAAATAAATAAATAAATAAATAAATAAAAAGTGCTCCAGTTAACATCCATATACATCTTCTACAGATGTAATAAAATTTTCATATGACAAATGCTTAGAAGTTAATTTTCTGCATCATTTGGGATATACATCTTCAACTTTAACTGATATTTCCAAATTGTGCTTCAAAGTGCGCTATCAACATATTAAGTTATCAAGTTTAAGATAACTTTACTAATCTAATATGTACAAAATTTATTTTATTTTATTGTTTGTTGTATTTTTTTTAATATTTTACTTATTTATTTGGCAGAGAGAGAGCATAAGCAGGGGGGAACAGGAGAGGGAGAAGCGTGCTCCCTGCTGAGCAGGGAACTCGATGTGGGGCTCAATCCCAGGACACCAAGATCATGAGCTGAGCTGAAGGCATATACTTATAACCCACTGAGCCACCCAGGCGTCCCTGTTGTATTTTCTTCATTATTAGTAAAACCGAGCATATTTTCACTTCTGCTTGCCATTTAGGCTTCTTCCTCCATATATTGCCTAGTCAAAACCTTCATTCATCATTCTACTGCAACGACTATCCCTTCATTATTAGTTTGCCAAATCTTCTTGGATATTCTCAATATTAATATTTTTATATATTTTAGATGCTATAAATATATTCTCAGCTGTGATTTATCTTTTCAATTTAATTTGTCATCATTTAGTTCACTCCAGTTATATTTAGGTTATTGTATGCTAATGTCTCAATTTTTTCCTTTACTGTTCTGCTCTCTGTGTCTTTTTAGGGAAAAATTTTCATACCCTTTGTCTTTGGAGAAAAATGTCCCATGTTTTCTTCTAAGTGGTTTATAAATCAAAAGCATGTTGGTTTCTTTATATGTAAAATACAGGAGATAGTTCTATATCCAGAAAGTGTTATAAAGATTTTTTAAGAATCACCATCCACAGCTTAACTCAAAGCCTGACATGTATACGGTAGGTTTTCAATAAATGTGAGTCACCATTTCATTCCATTGCCTATAGATCCAAATTAAGAGACATTAGTTCTAAGGTTTACAGAACTTGGAAGGAAAAGGTATCATTTGAGAATAACTTTGGGAGAAGTGTATTTGAAAAAATTTAATATGAATCCAAATTTGAGTTTTCTCCCTCCTGCCTGTACCAAATGTCTGAATCTCCAAATAGTAGTATCCTTGGGTCAAAGAAGAGAAAGCAAAAGCATTTGATTTACAAAATGCTCACTAAATAAGGTAAAACTGGAATGCTTTCTGATTGAGAAAAGGGGCTCTCTTCAAGACAAAAGTAGTTACCATGGGAATCCAGGAAAGTTGCTGAAGAGGATATCTAATTTTTTAAATTTATTTTTGTATTAACATATAATGTATTATTAGCCCCAGGGGTACAGGTCTATGAATTTCCAGGTTTACACACTTCACAGCACTCACCATAGCACATACCTTCCCCAATGTCCATAACCCCACCACCCTCTCCCTACCCCCCACCCCCTGGCAACCCTCAGTTTGTTTTGTGAGATTAAGAGTCTCTTATGGTTTATCTCCCTCCCAATCCCATCTTGTTTCATTTATTCTTTTCCTACTGCCCCAAACCCCCAACGTTGCATCTCCATTTCCTCATACCAGGGAGATCATATGATAGTTGTCTTTCTCCAACTGACTTATTTCGCTAAGCATAATACCCTCTAGTTCCATCCACGTCATCGCAAATGGCGAGATTTCATTTCTTTTGATGACTGCATAGTATTCCATTGTATATATATATATACCACATCTTCTTTATCCATTCTTCTGTTCATGGACATCTAGTTTCTTTCCATAGTTTGGCTATTGTGTACATTGCTGCTATAAACATTCGGGTGCACGTGCCACTTTGGATCACTACATTTGTATCTTTAGGGTGAATACCCAGTAGTACAATTGCTGGGTCATAGGGTAGCTCTATTTTCAAGTTTCTGAGGAACCTCCATGCTGTTTTCCAGAGTGGTTGCACCAATTTGCATTCCCACCAACAGTGTAGGAGGGTTCCCCTCTCTCCACATCCTCACCAGCATCTGTCATTTCCTGACTTGTTAATTTTAGCCATTCTGACTGGTGTGAGGTGGTATCTCATTGTGGTTTTGATTTGTATTTCCCTGATGCCGAGTGATGTGGAGCATTTTTTCATGTGTCTGTTGGCCATCTGGATGTCTTCTTTGCAGAAATGTCTGTTCATGTCCTCTGCCCATTTCTTGATTGGATTATTTGTTCTTTAGGTGTTGAGTTTGCTAAGTTCTTTAGAGATTTTGGACACTAGCCCTTTATCTGATATGTCGTTTGCAAATATCTTCTCCCATTCTGTCAGTTGTCTTTTGGTTTTGTTAACTGTTTCCTTTGCTGTGCAAAAGCTTTTCATCTTGATGAAGTCCCATTAGTTCATTTTTGCCCTTGCTTCCCTTACCTTTGGCAATGTTCCTTGGAAGAAGTTGCTGCAGCTGAGGTCGAAGAGGTTGTTGCCTGTATTCTCCTCAAGGATTTTGATGGATTCTTTTCTCACATTGAGGTCCTTCATCCATTTTGAGTCTATTTTCATGTGTGGTGTAAGGAAATGGTCCAGTTTCATTCTTCTGCATGTGGCTGTCCAATTTTCCCAACACCATTTGTTGAAGAGGCTGTCTTTTTTCCATTGGACATTCTTTCCTGCTTTGTCGAAGATAAGTTGACCATAGAGTTGAGGGTCTATTTCTGGGCTCTCTATTCTGTTCCATTGATCTATGTGTCTGTTTTTGTGCCAGTACCATACTGTCTTGATGATGACACCTTTGTAGTAGAGCTTGAAGTCTGGAATTGTGATGCCACCAACTTTGGCTTTCTTTTTCAATATTCCTCTGGCTATTTGAGGTCTTTTCTGGTTCCATATAAATTTTAGGATTATTTGTTCCATTTCTTTAAAAAAATGGATGGGATTTTGATAGGGATTGCATTAAATGTGTAGATTGCTTTAGGTAGCATAGACATTTTCACAATATTTGTTCTTCTAATCCATGAGCATGGAATATTTTTCCATTTCTTTGTGTCTTCCTCAATTTCTTTCATGAGTACTTTATAGTTTTCTGAGTATAGATTCTTTCCCTCTTTGGTTAGGTTTATTCCTAGGTATCTTAATGGTTTGGAAGAGGATATCTAATTAAGAGAATTTTGCATGAGTTATAACCTCAAACAGTGAGTGAAAGATAAAGATCTGGAAATTTGGTGATTAAAGACTTGAGGGGCGCCTGGGTGGCTCAGTGAGTTAAAGCTTCTGCCTCCAGCTCAGGTCATGATCCCAGGGTCCTGGGGTCGAGCCCCTCATTGGGCTCTCTGCTTGGCGGGAAGCCTGTTTCCTCCTCTCTCTCTCTGCCTGCTTCTCTGCCTACTTGTGATCTCTGTCTGTCAAATAAATAAATAAATCTTAAAAAAAAAAAAAAGACTTGAGTCTAACAAGGCTTAAATATTGGAAAGCAAGTACTAGATGTGAACTTCCAGCTAACAAATGTGAAACTACTTAATTTCACCTTTCATTTTGAAATGACAGTAGTTTATTTTATACTGGCATATATATAAGGGGAGAGTAAATATTTCTGTCATAAGGTCATATGAGTTTTATCTGTGCTAGCAAAACTAGTCATGAATATTCATTCACACCACCATTATTGGAGCAGGGAGTCACATGACTGTGACTTGTGTTTTAAATTATATTCATTATAAATCCTCCAATGGGACTTTTCAAAAGGAATAGCCAGTATCCCTTGTCAGACTGAAATGAATCTATTTTTGAAGTGTTTATTCTCTTTTTGAAGGATTTTTTTTCCCTGCCATTTTCTTACTAAAAAAAAAAAAAAAATTAAGGTAGCTGAGATTCAATTTCTGGCGATTCTGATATCACAGAAAGCATTTCTTGTACATAGTTCATGGATTATGAGGATAAAATATATAATAGACATATTGAAAAGTAGAAGCAAAAATTTTTGAAATAGTATAGAGACATTAGGTGGAAGGGTGAACTTCATTTCTAAGCTAATATGTGTATGCATTCTTAATTTATGGCATAAGGAGATATGACTTTGCTACCCTGTCCCCCCCACCCCACCCACTTTGTTCATCTTCACTTAAAGAGACCATCGTCTGCAGGCATTGCTCTGTGCATCACCTGAGCCAATCCTTACAAATCCTAAAAGAATATCCGGAATATTATCATCAAAGGAGGTAGGAATTTGAAGTCTGGTATCCAGGGAATCTGGACCATTACCCCAAGTGATCTGCTTATTTACCAAAATGCATTCTCCTTTCTTCATATATGCTTTCCTTGTACCTATGGTTGGATTTCCTTCCTAGCTTGTGATATAATTGCAGTTTCTTTACCCACTTTGCAGATATGAGGAACAAGTTCTTGCTTGCATTTTGCTAGCTCTCCTCTTTTTTGAGGGATGACTCTTTATGCCTCTGAATGTAGTTTGAGCCCCAGTGTATCTAGACCTGAACCAACTAGCTTCAGAAATATTCACCAGCCTTCTGGACACCACCCTTCTCTCTATCCTTCTCCTCCACTTATGCCTATTGCCACGTACCTGTACGTCAGACTTTTTTTTTTTTTTTTTTTTTTTTTTTTTTTTTTTTTTTTTTTTAGTGTTTAACTTGAAACCTTAATATAGTCTTGATCTTTGTAGGTTTATGCCTAGGAGAATCTTCCTCTGATACAATTCTCATATCCCAGAGCTCGCCAAGTCTTTCCTCATTGTTTGTTGTTATTGTTGTTATGTTAAACTGTTTTATTTATTTTGTTTTCTCCTTTCCCTATGGATTTCACTGCAGACAGATGTCCGACTATATTTGGAACATGTTTATAATGAACCAGTTTAAAAATATATTTCTGATGCATTTTCTTTACAATTAATTTGTGTAAATCGCCCTCCTGAAATTATTTCACTTCAGTTGTTTTTAAGTCCTTTTTAGAATGTAGTGAAATCTGAATATTAATTCAAATTAAGTTATTTTTAAAAACGTAAAATTGGATTCTGTTTTATATAATAATAGGTTAGGAGGTTTTTCTTTTCTTTCCCAGTGAGGGCACCTTGGAAAAAAAAGTCTGTGTAAAGGTCTGAGAGAGCTAACATGATAATGGAAAATAAATGGATCAGATTCCAGTAGAGGAGAGGCCTGTGGAGGTATGTCCGGCTTTGGGGCTTTTTTTTTTTTTTCCCTCCAAAGACATTTGCTGACTCTAGAAAGGATGGCTTCATAGACGAAAGACTAAGTGTTTTTAACAACATAAAGTGTCCAGGAAGACAGGTGCTGGGATCAGGTACTGCAAGGTGAAATCCTGTTGAAACGCTTTTTATTTGGATTGAGACCTGAAAGAGAAGCATCTTTACAATAAAGTGAACCAAAAGTAGATCATTCTTTGCAGGGACTGCATCTCTCCTCCAGAGCTCAAGTCTTAAAATTCTATTAAGGTGATCCCTTAAGATTGCTATTGCCCCCAAATATCTGGCAGGAGTAAAATTTGGGAATACTCTAAAATGATTTCTACAAACATATTTGCAAATACAGCATTCAGATATGATTAAAGAATAACCAGAAAAACAAAGTAAAAAAACATGTCCATAAAAGTATTTGAGAGTCCATAGTCTCTCATGGTTTGTTTCCCCATCCAATTTCCCCCAGCTCCCTTCTCCTCTCCATTGTCCCATGTCCTCTGCGTTATTTCTTATGCTTCATAAATAAGTGAAACCATATGATAATTGACTCTCTCTGCTTGACTTATTTCACTTAGCATAATCTCTTCCAGTCCCGTCCATGTTGATACAAAAGTTGGGTATTCATCCTTTCTGATGGAGGCATAATACTCCATAGTGTATATGGACCACATCTTCCTTATCCATTCATCCCTTGAAGGGCATCTTGGTTCTTTCCACAGTTTGGCGACTGTGGCCATTGCTGCAATGAACATTGGGGTACAGATGGCCCTTCTTTTCACTACATCTGTATCTTTGGGGTAAGTACCCAGTAGTGCAATTGCAGGGTCATAGGGAAGCTCTATTTTTAATTTCTTAAGGATTCTCCACACTGTTTTCCAAAGTGGCTGTACCAACTTGCATTCCCACCAACAGTGTAAGAGGGTTCCCCTTTCTCCACATCCTTTTCAACACACGTTATTTACTGTCTTCTTAATTTTGGCCATTCTAACTGGTAAGGTGGTATCTCAATGTGGTTTTGATTTGAATCTCCCTGATGGCCAGTGATGATGAGCATTTTTCATGTGTCTGTTTGCCATTTGTATGTCTTCATTGGAGGAGTATCTGTTCATGTCTTCTGCCCATTTTTTGACATGACTATCTGTTTTGTGTGTGCTGAATTTGAGGAGTTCTTTATAGATCCTGGATATCAGCCTTTTGTCTATGGACTCTGAAAAATAATCTGAGAGTTTTGAAGGGGCAGGGAGTGGGAGGTCGGGTGAGTCTTGTGGTGGGTATTATGGAGGGTACATATTGCATGGAACACTGGGTGTGATGCATAAACAATGAAATCTGGGACACTGAAAGGAAATTTAAAAAATAAATGAAAAAAAATCATACTATACAATAAAATCAGGGGTTAAGAAAAATAAATAAATAAATAAAAGTATTTGAACCAGAAGCTAGAAGAAACAATGGACAACAGAAATAAACCACCAAAACTTCCAGACATGGACTCATTTATCTGGTTACTGTATTCAAGAAGATAAAAGAAAATATTGAATTCTAGGAGAAAATTTTAAAAAAATAAATAAAATACAAGGAGACTCTGTACTGCAAACAAACAAACAAAACCAGAATTACCTATTCAGTTACTGACAAGCCACAGCCAAAAATAGAAAGCTGAAGATAATCTTTCATGTTCATGAAACCAGTATTTCCTCTATGTACCTGGCTAGAACACATCCAGATTTGTATGAATGTGTGAATTGACCATTACTAGTAATAGCAGATAATTTAGAAAAATATTAGTTGATTCTAAACTGTTCAAACTCAGTGTCCACAGAAACTGTGCCCTGCCTTACCTGTATTAAGTGTTTGATACAGATTTGCTGAAATAATAATGGATGGATTAATAGATGGATGGATTTGAATGAAGATAATACAAAAGGATTTTTCTGTGATCAGTCATCAGTGGTCCTTTTATGATCATAGCTGGAAACAATCCGTGAAAGCAGGAGATTGTTGCTCCTGTCATGTTATCTGGTTGCTGCCATGATCTTAGGCCAAATGCAGACAGCAGAGTTTATATTTGAATGGGCTGTTTTCTCTGTCCACCTCCTGTCAGTCATATTTTCTTCCAAAAAGCACAGAGAAAATTATATGGGGTGGAGGCAGTTAAGGAGTTGCATGTCATTTTAAATTTAAAATAAACTTTATGCGCAGATGAATTAGCAATGACTACAATGAGTGCTCCTTTTCTTAAATTATCACTCCTATTTAAAACATCTAAACTCAGAATATATGTTACAAACATGTATTTTTAAAAGCATGTGTTTATGTTAAAGTATTTTGCTTCATGGTGGCTATTATATATGATTTAAAATATGCAATACATTATGTGGAAATAATCTTTATCTTATAGGTATCTGTCAAGAACTTTTTTTTTTTAAAGATTTTATTTATTTGACAGAGAGAGAGACAAGCAGAGAGAACACAAGGAGAAGCAGGCTTCCTGCTGAGCAGGGAGCCCGATGTGGGGCTTGATCCCAGGACCTGGGATCATGACCTGAGCCAAAGGCAGTGAAGGCAGTCACTTAGCGACTGGGCCTCCCAGGTGCCCAAGAACTTTTTTTTTTTACATTGAGCATTCTACTCAAACAGCAGTCTCAAAAACAATTTTCTTATCTCCTTTTCTATCAGTGATGAAGCATTATTACTGGTCATCAAGCAATCAAAAGTAATAATAAAATGATATCCTATTTTAGGAATCCTCGTAGTCAGTTTTAAAAAGCTAAGGTTTTTACAACAAGGTATTTAATCACTTTAATAAATTTTTCTCATATTGTTCCTTGATTTTTATGTTACTTGAGATATAATATTTTCCATATTCTTTAATATTTCAATATGATATTATAGTCTCAGCTTTAAGAAGCTCTATTAGACCAAATAATGTAATCTTTAAAAGTAGTTATTTTCTGTGGACCTATTGTTAAACTGTAACGTATAGTTATATTATATCTATTACCTATAATATATATGATTGTATATCATTACTTAGTTTTATAAACGTCTGCTTTCTGCATCATTTTATTTCTTAAAATAGTTTTACATCATTATGATGGTGTATTAAGCAAGGCATCAGAATCTGACTTTAGACAGAACAACTTACCATTATTTTGAAAAGCAAATATTATTTTTAATTTGCCTTGAACAATATGCTCTGGCAGGAAATCCAGAATATATTGAACACAAAAGTGTCGGAAATGGTGTTATCATACTAACCCTTCCATAACTATATGCCGATATATATAATATAAATATATAAATATAAACCCTCCTGATTGGTTGTTACTGGGCCATAATGCTACTCTTCCTCACCAATTATATCATTTAAAAAAGAATAAAAGTACTAGTGGAACAGGAATCTGTATCTACCAGTGCTCAGGACTATAGAAAAATTCCAGCCTGTCATTAGTTAAGTCCACTTTCTTCACGCTGTGAATTTTTCCACTCTCATACCAAAGTGCAGGCCCCACCTTCACTGCTTTACGGAACCAGCAATGTCAAAGTCTCATATGTCATCCACAGGTTATTGCCAAGTCAAGACAGGTGTGAGTAGGTGGTTTCCACATTCCAATTTTCCTGTTCTACAAACATCACAAGCTTGGTATTGAGTCCCTTCTGCTCAGCTTCCTGTCTTTGTAATGGCTGGGTTCATCTTCCCCCTCTCATCTTGAGGACTCTGATACTTCCAAGCTTTACCTTCACCATTCCTTCTGCTTCAGTTGGAATTACTTTTTCACCTCCTTTCCCAGCCATGGTCTTATCTAGTCTGGATGTGAAAATAATTTTATATAAAAGTATGCATCTGATTCTGTATGTCAGTGATCTCCCAGTTGGTCAGTATGACTGTATGTGTAGCTCTACTCAATATGATTCAGAAGATGAAAAAACAGCTCTTGGAACTCTGGTAACTGTAGCAAACAAAAGGCCTGCAATGACAGTCTAGGGGCTTGTTCTAAAACATGTGGTTTTCATTATTAAAACTGGGGAATATCTGGAAGGACCCCAGTCATGTCATGAGACTTGAACAAGTTTTGCCTAACAAAGCAGAAATCTTGAAGAAAAAAGATTCTGTCTTCTAGGATCCTCTAAGAAGTTAGGACTTTTGGGGCACCTGGGTGTCTCAGTGGGTTAAAGCCACTGCCTTTGGCTCAGGTCATGATCCCAGCGTCCTGGGATCGAGCCCCACATCAGGCTCTCTGCTCAGCAGGGAGCCTGCTTCCTCCCTTCTCTCTCTGCCTGCCTCTCTGCCTACTTATGATCTGTCTGTCAAATAAATACATAAAATCTTAAAAAAAAAAAAAAGAAGTTAGGACTTTCTTCACCATCCTCACTATACTAGATTATTACCATACTAACTAGATATCAAACCTAAAAATTAAAGAGTTTCCTAGGTGAATGATAAGTAAAATCAAGTATTTATTAATTTATTTTTAAATGCAAGGCATTGCATTTAACACTTTATATATATCATATTATTTATTTCTAAGAAAAACAGTATGAAGAAATTTTAAGATTCCTATTCTACAAATAAGAAAGCTGAGGTTATGCTCTTACCCATTACAAGTAGACACTGAAGTAATCAATGAATGATCTCACTCTTTTTCTGGAACAGATACTGGGCTGAATAGAATTTTTATCATTTAGTTGGGAATCCAAGCTAAGATTCACCAAAGTGAAGAAGCAGAACTCAGAATTTAAAATAGGAAAAATATATCCCTTATAAAAGAAAACAGAAATAAATTGTATAAGGAATTTGCATGTTGGTCTCATTGAAATTCACGATATTTAATTTGTATGAAATTATAACTGAAAGATGAGAAGAATGAGAAAAGATGAAAGTGGAATTGACTGAGAAGTAAAAAAGAACACAGGTAGAGAAAAAACTAAAGTAGTAATGGATAAAACCTAATACTTGGTCATATGATATATATTCCTGGAACTCTTCTTAGTACTATGATTATACTATCTCATTCTATATTGATTTTGATAGGAAATCTATTTGTATTGATAGGAGAGGATGGGATTAACTGGATCAGTATTGAAATGATTATTATTCCCATTTCATTGAGGAAACTGAGGCAAAGAACTGGTGTAGTGACTCGTTCAGTGTCACACAGCTACAAGGTAATAACATTTGGATACAGAACCAGCCAGAGTTGTCACTTATTACCATTCTTCTGTCCTGCTTCTTGAATTATGAACACAATGCATAACATTATAGAGCCTGAGAAAAATAACCTGGGCTCTGGAGATAAGAGAAGTTATCTTCAGTATGCTCCAGAACCTCTACATACAAACTATGGCTTATCTCTGCACCACAACGTCTGGGGGCTTATCCCAGAAGACTCAAAACCTAGAGGCTGGGATCATCTGGAGGCTTTTTCCTCACACATCTGACTCCTGGGTTGGTAGGACTTGAGGACTGGTGCACAGTACACTTACCTATGGCTTCTCTGTGTGACATGGGCTCTCACAGCACTGCAACTGGATTCTGAGAACAAGGGACCAGATAGTGAGCTGTCAAAGAGAACCAAGCAGAAGCTGCTGTCTTTTTCCAATGTAGCTTCAACAGTCACATGGAATCACTTTCACTTTATTGGTTGAAGAAGTCATAAGCCCACTCATATTCAAAGGGAGGGAAATTAGACTGCTTTAGATGGAAAATGGTACTTTTTTTTTAAAGATTTTATTTACTTATTTGAAAGAGAGAGAGAGAATGAGAGCATGAGCAGGGGGAGGGGCAGAGGGAGAAGCAGACTGCCCACTGAGCAGGGAGCCCAACAAAGGGCTCAATCCCAGAACCCTGGGATCATGACCTGAGCTGAAGGCGCTCTATGGGGAATGGTATTTAGAGTCGAACGTATGAGATGGGAGATAATGGTGAGACATTTTTATAGTTTTTTTTTTTTTTTGCTATATTATGTAGTCACCATATAGTACATCATTGGTTTTGATATAGTGTTCCATGATTCATTGTTTGTGTATAACACCCAGTGCTCCATGCAATATGTACCCTCCTTAATACTCATCCCCCATCCCCCACCCCTCTAAAACCCTCAGTTTGATTCTCAGAGTCCACAGTCTCACATGGTTTGTCTCCCACTCTTATTCCCCCCCCTTCATTTTTCCCTTCCTTCTCCTAATGTCCTCCATGCTATTCCTTATGTTCCACAAATAAGTGAAACTATATAATTATCTTCCTCTGTTTGACTTATTTCACTTAGCATAGTCTCCTCCAGTTCCATCCATATCAATGCAAATGTTGGGTATTTATCCTTTCTGATGGCTGAGTAATATTCTATTGTATATGTGGACCACATTTTTTTTTTTTAAGATTTTATTTATTTGACAGAGAGAGACACAGTGAGAGAGGGGACACGGCGGGCAGTGGGAAAGGGAGAAGCAGGCTTCCCACGGAACAGGGAGCCCGATGTGGGGCTTGATCCCAGAACCCTGGGGTCATGACTTAAGCTGAAGGCAGATGCTTAATGACTGAGCCACCCAGGTGACCCTGGACCACATCTTCTTTAACCATTTCTCTGTTGAAGGCATCTCTGCTCCTTCCACAGTTTGGGTAGTGTAGACATTGATGCTTTTTTTACACTGGGGTGCATATGGCCCTTCTTTTCACCACATCTGTATCTTTGGGGTAAATACCCACAGTACAATTGCTGGGTCATAGGGTAGCTCTATTTTCAACTTTTTGAGGAATCTCTACACTGTTTTCCAAAGTAGCTCTACTAACTTGCATTCTCACCAACAATGGAAGCGAGTTCCCCTTTCTCCACATCCTCTCCAACATTTGTTGTTTCTTGTCAGTTTTTGCCATTTAACTATTGTAAGTTGGTATCTCAGTGGGGTTTTGATTTGAATTTCCCTGAAGGCTAATGATGATGAACATTCTTGCATGTGTCTGTTAGCCATTTGTATGTCTTCTTTGGAGAAATGTCTGTTCATGTCTTCTGCCCATTTTTTGACTTGATTATTCTTTTTTTGGGTGTTGAATTTGAGGAGTTCTTTATAGAACTTAGATAGCAGGCATTTGTCTGTAGTGTTATTCGCAAATATTTTCTCCCATTCTTTGGGTTGCCGCTTTGTTTTGTTGACTGTTTCCTTTGCTGTGCAGAAGCTTTTTATCTTAATGAAGTCCCAAAATTTCATTTTCGCTTTTGTTTCCCTTGCCTTTGGAGATGTGTTTTGAAAGAAGTCGCTGTGGCCAATGTTGAAGAGGTTACTGCCTATGTTCTCCTCTAAGATTTTGATGAATTTCTGTCTCACATTGAGGTCTTTTATCCATTTAGAGTTTATCTTTGTGTATGGTATAAGGGAATGGTCGAGTTTCATTCTTCTGTATATAGCTGTCCAATTTTTTCAGCACCATTTATTGAAGAGACTGTCTATTTTCCACTGGATATTTTTTCCTGCATTGTCAAAGCTTACTTGATCATAGAGTTGAGGGTCCATATCTGGGCTCTCTATTCTGTTCCATTGGTCTATGTGTCTGTTTTTGTGCCAGTACCATGCTGTCTTGGTGATCACAGTTTTGTAATAAAGCTTGAAGTCAGGCAACCTGTTTTTCTTTTTCAGCATTTTCTTGGTGATTTGGGGTCTTTTCTGGTTCCATACAAATTTTAAGATTGTTTTTTCCAGGACTTCAAAAAGTGCCATTGGTATTTTGATCAGGATGGCAATGAAAGTATAGATTGCTTTGGGCAGCATAGGCATTTTAACAATGTTTATTCTGATCCATGAGCATGGAATGTTTCTCCATCTTTTTGTGTCTTCTTCAGTTTCTTTCATAAGTCTTCTGTAGGTTCTACTAGTATAGATCCCTTACTGCTTTGGTTAGGTTTATTCCAAGGTATCTTAAGTTTATTGGTGCTATTGTAAATGGAATCGATTCCCTAATTTCTCTTTTTACAGTTACACTGTTAGTGTTTAGGAAAGCAACTGATTTCTGTGCATTGATTTTGTATCCTGTCACATTACTGAATTGCTGTATGAGTTCTAGTAATTTGGGGGTGGAGTCTTTTAGGTTTTCCACATAAAGTATCATGTCATCTGTGAAGAGAGAGAGTTTGACTTCTTCTTTGCCTATTTGAATACATTTTATTTCTTCTTGTTGTCTGATTGCTGTTGCTAGGACTTCCAGTACTATGTTGAACTGTAGTGCAAGAGTGGGCATCCTTGTTGTGTTCCTGATCTTAAGGGAAAGGCTTTCAGCTTTTCCCCATTGAGAATGATATTCGCGGGTGGCTTTCTTAGATGGATTTTTTGAAAGTGAAGAATGTTCCCTCTCTCCCCACACTCTGAAGAATTTTAATAAGGAAAGGATGCTGTATTTTGTCAAATGCTTTTTCTGCATCAATTGAGAGGACCATATGGTTCTTGCATCTTCTTACTTATGTGTTCTATCACATTGATTTGCAGATGTTGAACCACCCTTGCATCCCAGGGATAAATCCCACCTGGTCATGGTGGATAATTCTTTTTGTGTACTGTTGAATTCTATTAGCTAGGATCTTGTTGGGAATTTTGTATCCATATTCATCAGGGATATTGGTCTGTAATTCTCCTTTTTTGATGCGGTCTTTGTCTGGTTTTGGGATCAAGGTGATGCTAACCTCGTAGAATAAGTCTGGAAGTTTTCCTTCTGTTTATATTCTTTGAAACAACTTCAGTAGAACAGGTATTATTTCTTTTTCTTTGAATGTTTGGTGGAATTCCCCAGGGAATCCATCAGGCCCTGGACTCTTCTTTTTTGGGAGGTTTTTGATTATTGCTTCAACCTTGTTACTGGCTATTGGTCTATTCAGGTTATCAATTTCTTCCTGTTTCAGTCTTGGTAATTTATAGGTTTCCAGGAATGCATTAATTTATTAGCATATCATTGTTGACAATAATTTCTAATAATTGTTTCTACTTCCTTGGTGTTAGTTGTGATCTCTCCCCTTTCATTCATAATTTTATTAATTTGTATCATTTTTCTTGTCTTTTGGATAAGTCTGCCCAGTGGTTTATTGATCTTACTAATTCTTTCAAAGAACCAGCTTCTAGTGTCATTCATCTGCTCTGTTATATTTCTGGTTTCTAATTCATTGATTTCTGCTCTAATCTTAATTTCTCTTCTTATGCATGGCTTAGGCTTTACTTGTTCTTTCTCCAGTTCTTTAAGGTGTAAAGTTAATTGCTGTATTCAGGGTTCTTCTATTTAATGCAAAGTATTAATACATAACATTTAAATACATAGAGGACTATGTATTTTCTCCTTAGAACCACCTTTGCAGTATCCCATAGGTTTTGGACTGATGTATTTTGTTCTCATTGGTTTTCCTGAATTGTTTAAGTTCTTATTTGATTTCCTGGTTGACCCAAACATTCTTAAACAGGATGGTCTCTAGCTTCCAAGTGTGAATTTATCCCAAGTTTTTTCTTGTGATTGAGTTCCAGTTTCAAAACATTATGGTCTGAGAATATGCAGGGAGTAATCTCAATCTTTCGGTATCAGTTTAGACCTGATTTGTGACCCAGTATGTGATCTATTCTGGAGAAAGTTCCCTGTGCATTCGAGAAGAATGAGTATTCTAATGTTTTAGGGTGGAATGTTCTGTATATATTTATGAGTTCCATCTGGTCCAGTGTGTCATTCAAAGCCCTTGTTTCTTTGTTGATTTTCTGCTTAGATGGTCTGTCTGTTGTTAAGTGTGGAGTGTTAAGGTCTTCTACTTTTAGCATATTATTATCAATATATCTTTTTATTTTGGTAAACAGTTGTCTTATGTAGTTGGCTGCTCCCATGTTGGGGGCATAGATATTTACAACTACTAGATCCTCTTGTTGGATAGACCCTTTTAGCATAGTATCATGTCCTTCTGTATCTCTAACTACAGTCTTTAGCTTAAAATCTAAGTTGTTTTATATGAGAATTCCTACCCCAGCTTTCTTTTGAGGTTCATTGGCATGAAAAATGGTTCTCCATCCTTTCACTTTCAGTCTGGATGTATATTTAAGTTCAAAATGAGTCTCTTATAGACAGCATATGGATGGGTCATGTCTTTTTATCCAATCTGCAACCCTGTGCTGTTTCCTGGAAGCATTTAGGCCATTCACATTGAGAGTGATTATTGAAAGATATGATTTTATTGTCATCATGTTGCTTGTGAAGTCCTCGTTTCTATAGATTGTCTCTGTAAATTTCTTATCTATATCACTCTTGGGGTCTTTCTCCTTTTATAGAACCCCCCTTAATATTTCTCAAAAGGCCAGCTTCGTGATCACATATTCTTTTAGTTTCTGTTGCTCTTGGAAGTTCTTTGCCTCTCCATACATTCTGAATGACAGCCTTGCTGAATAAGGTACCCTTGGCTGCATATTCTTCTCATTGAGTATCCTGAATATATCTTGCCAGCCTTTTCTGTCTCACCAGGTCTCCGTGGACAGGTCTGACATTATTCTGATGTGTATCCTCCATACATAAGAAGTCTCCTTCCTCTTGCTGCTTTCAAGATTGTTTCTTTGGATCTAAGATTTGAAAATATGTCATGGTGTCAGTCTGTTCTCATTGATCTTGGGAGGGGTCCTCTCTCCCTCTTGGACATGAATGCTTGTTTCCTTCCCCAGATTATAGAAGTTCTAGCTATGATTTTCTGAAATACTTCTTCTGGACCTCTCTCTCTCCACCCCCTCAGGGATCCCAATAATTCTGATATTGAAACGTTTCATTGAGTCACTAATCTCTTTCAATTTGATTCCTTGGGTTTTAATTTTGTTTTTCCTATGTCACCTCGATTTCCTTCTTTTCTGTCATTTTATCCTCTATCTCACTAATTCATTCTTCTGCCTCATTTGCTCTGGCAGTCAGAGTATCCAGTTTAGACTGGACATTTTATTCATTGCATTTTTATGTTTGGCCTGATTAAAGCTCATTTCTGGCCTTAGAGATTCTATATTATCATTAATACTTTTCTCAAGCCTAGTTACCTCCTTGATAATTGTTACTCTGAAGTCAATTTCTGACATCTTGGTTATATTCATATCCATTAGTTCTGTGGCAGAGACCACTGTCTCTGAATCTTTCTCTTTGAGGGTTCCTTCTCTTAGTCATTATGTTGAAGGGTGACTGAGGAAACGTACAGAATCCAAATTATTGACCACAGCCCAAGCAAGATGCACCTGTTTCATAGCATCCTAGGGTTGTTGGCCTCTTTTTCTTCCAGCCTGTCTTCTGGGGGAGGGGCCCGCCAGAGTGTTATTCAGGCAACCCTATTTGGGCAGAGTTTCCCTTCCCCCTGTGTGTGGGGGGGAATGGACTCAGTGAAAACCATTTTGGGGGGGCTTTTGTTCTCTGGCGGCTTTCCCTGGCGGCTTTTTGCATCTCTTTCGAGATTCAGAGCAGTCATGATTGTCTCCAAATCTCTATCTCAGAACAATGAGATCTCAGTCTGCTCTACAGTGACCTCTCCAGGCCACACTGTGTCTGTTTCTGCCTGTGCTGCTAAAAATTGCAGCCTCCTGGGTTGTGCATTCCACAGCAGCACTCCCAGCCCTCACTTCCAGGTCCAGGCATGTTTCTGTCCTTTGTGCTTCAAAAACTACCCATTACCCCCAGTTCACACACATGCCCCCAGAGCTCCATGTTTCAGTCTGGGGGCTGCCCTAAAGTCCTTTCCCTGCTTCTCCTGGTCTGCAAATCTGTGCCCAATGCTGAGTGTGGGAGGCTTTTATGCTCCAGGGGTGCAGGATCCCAGAGACTCCCTCTCCCTTCCATTTGCCTTCCAAGATCTGCCCACAGAATCGCAGCTCCCCACTTCATACTGTGAGACCAACCAGAGATACGTTGTCTGTAGTGATCCAGATATATCTTCTAACATCTCAGGCTGATTTCATGGGTGTTCAGAATGGTCTGGTAGCTGTCCAGCTCAATTCAGGGGGCCAGTTGAAATAGGGTCCCCTAATCCTTCACCATCTTTTCTCCCTTCTGAGAGTTTTAATCAGAGTGAGTAAGGTGATATAACTTATTACTTAAAAAAAAAAAATCATCATTCTTGGTTTCAAACAGAGGAGTAAAAGTGACACCATGGAGTCTATATTATCAGCCACAGGACAGAGGTATAACAGACCAGAGCAACAATGAAGGTGGTGGTAAGGAGATGTCAAAGAGGTCATGGAGAGGAGAAAACTTGCTGATGGATTGGAAGTGGCATTGGAGAGAAAGGGAGGAATAAAGATGACTCCATAATTTTGGGCAAGAATTACTAAGTGAATTGTGGTGTCATTAATTGGGAGGGGGAAGACTAGGGATGAAGGGACTTCAAGTGGGAAAGGAGGTCCGAGTTCTCTTTTGGACATGTTGCCTTTGAGACAGCCTGTGAAATATCCCACATATACTGTAGGCATCAAGAGGTATCAAGAAGAAAAGAAAATTCAGTAGATGACTCAAAATATGGTATTCTCCAGTATCAACTGTATCTGACTCTAAAATGTATTAGAATAATGTAGTGATTCACATAAAACTATTTTATAACTCAAGAAAAAATAATTGAGAAGCAAGCTTCTAGTTAAACGTTTACAGTACTATCCATTACAAGTTCACAAGGTTAATTTTTCCTACTAAATTGTGTTCTCTCCCTAGCAAATAAGAAATTACAAGGAGAAAAAAATATAGGCCAAAAAGGGCCTCTATTATTTAACACCAGACTCAGTCCCTTACAACACTTAAATTATTAACATTATCATCAAAGTCAATGTCCAGAGACTACATTCTGCTTGCAACCTCATTTCATTATTCAGCTCAACTCTGAAGAAATGCTTCCAGCACAAAATGAACAACCCAGATTATCTTCCTCCCAGGCCCCAAATCATCTCTTGCTACCATCTCCAGGGGGTTTAAGAGGAAAGAGAGGTTGAAAGGTCTATGTGTTTGCCAGAGGGTGTCTCTTAGTCAGTTAAATGGCCTTTGAGAATCTGCCTCTTCCCTTCCTGAGGCTTTCAGGCCACAAGAGTTTCTCCCTCTCTAAGAACAAATGAAAGAATGAAAACATTACCTGGTAGTTTCATTCCAGAAAAATAATTTCTGCCAAAAAGAAGTTTCTGAGAACATGCTTCTGTAATAAAAAATAGTGGAAAACATCAACAAAATAATTTTAATTAAAAAAAGATAATTAACAGATTTATAAAGTCAGATTTAATTATTTTAAAAGAGCCAACCTTTAGTAGTTTTAATGATATAAATGCATACTTTGATATTATTATGAGTAATTGAGGCAAGAATGCTTTGTCATTGGAAAGGCAAGTTAGTGTAGTAGTTACCAGCTGTCTCCAGAATCAAACACCTTGGCTTTGAATCTTGACTGTGCCTCCTATGAGCTGCATAATCTCAGACTGGTTTTACAATTCTCTATGCCTTTATTTATATTTGTAAAATTATTATACATTAATAAAATTTCCTCAGAAGGTTATATAAGTACTAAATACTTAAATAACTTAATAGAAGTAAAGTACTCACTGGGGCGCCTGGGTGGCTCAGTTGGTTAGGCACTGGGCTCGTGATTTCACCTCAGATCATGATCTCAGGGCCCTGAGACTGAGCCCTACCTCTGGCTCCATGCTGGGCCTGGGACTGGCTTAAGATTCTCTCTCTTTCTCTCTCTCTTTCCCTCTACCCTTTCCCTCCCCTCCCCCAACTCATGCACACTCTCCCTCTCTCTCTTTAAGAAAAAAAATAAAAAAATGTGCTCAGTACTCAGAACAGGGAATGGCACAGAGTATGCCTTATGCCAGTTAAGCTTATGTATTAGCCATTATTAATTCTCCTTCCCATTCTTACTCTTTAATTTGCATCTCTCTCAAGATGATAGTACTCATTGTTCGTTACATGATCTACATAGATCCTTTACCCTTTGAAAACCAAGAATTCCTCAATTAGAGGCACAGAATACTGAACTGAAATGCTCATCCTACATATAGTGACAGCAATGTAATTATGCAGATTATTGTAAAGAGGGTAGGAAACACTTTTAATTTTTCTTTGGAACTGTAGTAATTGTCATTTGTTATCTATTTGCTTCTTATAGATGTTTCGCTAATAAATAGTATCTAAAGACTGTTTTGAGTGCCCAGTAAAATTATGCGTGGGTGTGTATATATCCGTTCTATCCAAGCACTATGCTGAGTTGCTTTAAAATTCAATTCTTACAACAGGCCTATAAAGACACATTATTTGCCCCATTTTACAAACAAACAAACAGGCTCATGAAGATAAATGTGTACCTTAAATCATATCAACAACAGACATGACACTGGGATTTGACTCCAAAATCCATACCTAAGCATGGCAGTAATAACGAAAAAAATATAAATAAAAGAAAATCACATTATATATCACTGTATTAAAGTTTGTAGAAGGCTCCATGCTCATCACAGAGTCTGCCTGGATTCTTTTATCCTCTCCCTCTGCCCCTCTACCCTACACTTGCTCTTTCTCTTTCTTCTCTCAGATAAATAAATAAATCTACAAAATAAATAAAGTTTCTAGAGCCATATGAAACCAGTTTCTCATTTGGCTTGCAAATACACATGGAGATTACTCTCCACAGGATGGCTATTTTTGACCTCATTCATTAAGACAGACTATTTGAATTGGATGTAAGATAGAACACGGTGTATTGCAGGACAAATGACCCTGAACTGAAGGATATGAGACCTTACTATCTGTGGGGATTTAGGGATAGTTTTTTAAACACTAAAAGGCATCAGTTTCCTCAATTTGAAAGCAAAATGCTAGACACTTATTTTTTTTCATTGTGTTCATGTGATGAAACACAGAAAACATGGCTCAGTGGATTTGTTTTACATATTTATCTTATAATTCTGTAAAATGTTTTTTTAAAATGCTTAACTTTTGGAGTAGATAGTTTATATAGGGTCAATTACCTCTAAGGGTAAAGGGCAGTTCTCTAAGTCAGTTAGGATGCTGACGTGTTTATGGTAATCTCTTCACATAATATTCCCTGAAACTATGGTGGGTATTTATTATTATTCCAATTTTCTTGAGAGGAAACTGAAGTTCAAAGAAGTAAACTAAATGTCCAAGGAGCAGAGCTAATAAATGGTGGATTCAGGTTTCAGAAGCAAGTCTATCAGAATCCACATCGTTTCCATGACACTTACTGTGCCCTTCTTCAGCTATTAAAAAAGCAAGAGAGTGGAGTTGAAGTTAATTCTACTGACAAAAATTCTTTTGATAGAGGTGCCTTTTTTGGAGAAAGAATCTCAGACAGGAACCTATTCATTTCATTGAGATACACCCTTTTAAATGTTGGAAAATTGACTGTTATTGCTGAGTATTTGTAGCATTCTCATTTGAAATGATACTGTCCTAGTCATTTCCTTAGCAATTACTGAGCATAATCTAATTATTTATCTGGCATCTCCTAGGGATACTCACTAAAATACCAGCTGCTGTCTCTGGAAGACAGGATTTAGTGGGCTACCAAATGGACACAAATGATGACAGACTTGCAGGCCACCTCCACAGTGGAGAAATTCCATATGAGTTAATATAAATATGTGATCCTTCATGTGTCTACTCACTCTGATGATAGCTAAATCCTATCTTCTTAGGGAGATGGCTATGTGATTAAAATGACTCTGTGGATTTTCTAATTTCCAGAGTTTTATTCTCTCTCCATGCGTGAAATTTCTGTATCTCCAATGATGATGACTGTATTCTCTTTACCTGAAAAACATACTGTCCTCCCACACAGAGGCAAAAGGAAATGTAAAATGTCTTAGGAATTTTTAGTTTAAAAAAATCTTTTTATAAATTTGGAACAAAAAGTTCTTGTTAACTACAAAATTAACTACATCTGACTTCATTGTCACTAGTGAAACTTCTTAAGGGTCTATATCAGCTGTCAAACTTCCTAAATCTTATACTTTTGTTAAAAAGCTTTTTAGTTGCAACATCTTAGAATTGTGTCTGTATCCAATCTTATCCAACTGTCAAAATCCAAGTCCATGCTAAGTTTTTGAAAAGTAAGTTAACTACCTCTAAGAGTTAAAATCAGAGTAAGGAAACCTAATATCTGGTTTCCTTTTTGATACTAAGGCTTCATGCCCTTTAATCTAAGAGAGGATAAAATGCACAACTACTGCTGAAAATAAGACAGCATGCCCAACATGGAGTCACTTAGGCTAAGTACCACATGACCAAACTCGGACTGAGGTATGTACAGTTTCACCTCTTGCAGAGATGGAATCTCAAACCACCAATCAACCAGGAATTGCCTGATCAGCACTAGTTAGGTAATCTGCCTAATCGACCCCTGCCATCCCTAAAGGAACGTGACCTTGCAAAAACCAATGCACTTGTTTGCCTAATATAACTTCCCAGTACCCACTCCCTTCTGGCTATAAAATCTTTCATTTTGTACAGCTCCTGAGAGCTCTTTTCTATCTGCTAGATTGGATGCTGCCTGATTCAAATTGATTTTTGCTCAAATAAACTCTTAAAATTTTTAATACACCAGAGTTTATCTTTTAATGATACTCTCAACAGCTCTGTAAAGTTAAATCTCTCCCAAAAAATGACCTTAGAGATGGACATGGACCTCGAGGTTTCCTCAGGACTGAAAGGATCTTCTTTACACCATATGTGATACATAGAGGGACTCACTTCAGTGTCTTTCCCTTTAAAAAAAAAGATTTTCAAATTTCCTCTCCTCTAGAAATACATTTCCTTGCCTTTCCCCAAATCTAGGTTTACAGGCTTTTAAGACAAAAAATATTTTTGAAGAGTTCCCCAAGCTCTAAGAAATGATCTTTTTAAAAAAATTTGCTTTCAAATATGGAAACTGTAAAACATTTAGAACTATATTAATGTGCTTCTTTCCCATTTCTATTTTTTGAATTCTAGAACTTTCTCACTTTCCTGAATGAAAAAGGACTCTCAATAGGAAAAAAAATAGAATAAAATGATATATAATCATGGCACATGGCACATGGCAAGCAAAATCACTGTGTCATTCAAATGCCTCCCAATCCTAAACTATGTCTCTTTTCATGGCTCACTCTGTTCTCCACAGTGTCTTCCTCTGCCTTTATCCCTTTGTCTTCTAACAATTCCCACTGCCAGTCACCGGGATACTTCTCCCTATGTGTGTGTGTGTGTGTGTGTGTGTGTGTGTGTGTGTGTGAGTGCGCATGTACAAGTCTTTGGGTGGTCATTATATCACTTTAGTTATGAGTTACCAATTTCTGACTTTTAAAACAATTTCTACTTTGAAGTAAAATAAATAACACAAAGTGTATAGACCCTGTGGCTGATCAGTGAGCGTTTTAGCCTGGGGAACACTCAGAGATAATTCTAGCTCTATAGCAATAATTTTGAGAACATCTTTGTGTCAGGTTCTGTTATCCTGGGGAAGACAAATGTTATAGGAACTGTGCTACTCTTTGTGTGTACTGTTGTCTATTATACTGTATCCTTTGTTATATTGTGTGTGGGTGTATGTGTATGTGTGTGTGTGTGCGTGTGTATATACATGTACATCTGTGTGTGAGTGTGTATATATGCATGCAAACATATTTAACACTGAGTTTAAGATGGTACATGTAACCAAGGTACATAATAGTACCCACCATATATCTGTAACAGTCCATGTGTAGAACTTCTCCAGCTTTGCTGCACATCAGAACTTTTGAAGGAATAATTGCTAATTTGGATATTACCAGCAACAATTGCAAGATTGTAAAATTCTGGGATTCTGGGACATTGTCTCTTCTTTGGAGAATGTTGCTAAGCTGCCTATGTATATACTGATTACATTGAACATCTTACTTAAACTTTGGATCAGAAAATCCTGTTTTATTGACCCAAGAGAAATCTATATCTGAACTTTTAAAAAAAGATTTTATTTATTTATGCGAGACAGAGAGAGAGGAGAGAAAGAGTAAGGGGTGGGGAGTGGTAGAGGGCGAGGGAGAAGCAGACGCCCTGCTGAGCAAGGAGCCTGATGTGGGGCTTAATCCCAGGACCCTGAGATCAGGACTTGAGCCGAAAGCAGACAGTTAACCGACTGAGCCACCCCGGTGCCGCTCTATCTGAACTGTCTTATCAGAGCATGTCGACTAATGTTTGTCAATAGGTCTTTTTTGCATATGAGAATTTCAGTAAGGAAGACCATTTGGTGGCTATGATAGGACTGTACATGGTAGCCATTCCTAGAATAAAAATTGTGCTTAGTTTTGTGAATTCAAAATTTTCATTTGGTCAGAAAAACACCAACAACATTCATTAAGTGACCACTATCTAAATATTGTCAAGTACCAATGATTAAAAAAAAAAGAGAGAGAGAGAGAAAGATACAATTTCTGTCTTTAAATCCAGGAGCCTAGACATGAAAGATATTTAATAAATACCATACATTTTTGGTAAGTAGTACTTCTTTATAGAAAAATGTGGAATTCTGTAGCAAGGAGGATATACACATAGAAGTTTCTCTTGCTTTAGTTTAAATTTGTAAATGGCATCTATGTGTAGAAAAGCTGAAAGAATAAACCTGTGTTAAGGAGAGCTTCTATTCCCTCAATGTAGTATTTCTCCTATTCTTAGCAATGAATTTCAAATTTTTAGCTGAGTAAATGGTCATCCAGAGTAAACATTATACTTCCTATCTCCAGTTATCACCATGTAATCATGTGCTGTCCAATAGGATAGAAGAAGTGATGTGTGCAATCTTAAGACAGGTCCATAGAGAGAGGGAAAAAAAACAAGCCCTTCTCTGTCTTTCCTTTGTGCTGAGAAAACTGAAGCTTGAGGAAACTTCTTATTTCAGGAAAATGAAGCATGTTGAGAATTGCGAAGTAAAAGATTGAAGGTACATAGGTCCCCAGTGTTAGTGGCAACACTGACTTAGCCCCAGTCTCCTTATATTTAGATTTATTTTTGAATAATTTTTATACAATTCTGTTTTCATTTTTTATTATACTTTTTTTCCCTTAAAAAGATATAAGCCTTTCTTTAGGAATAACTTACATATAATGAATCATACCCATTTTAAACACAGTTTGATAAGTTTTGACAAGTGATTTTGCAGTCAATCCCACACATTCTCCCCACAAACTTCCTCCCACAGCAAACACAAATTTGCTTTCTGTCAAGAAAGATTACTGTTTACTTTCTGAGATTTTGTGGAAGAGAATAATAGACTTTGTAGTCTTTTGTGCCTGGCTTCTTTCACGCAGCATAGTGAAGTTTCATACATCAGTACTATGCCTTCTTTTAGTCCTGAAAAGTATTCCATTACATGGATATACTACAATTTAGTTATCTGTTCCTCTGTTGATTAACTGGTTATATCTGAGTTTTGGCTATTGTGAATAAAACTCCCATGAACATTCTAAGTATAAGTCTTGGAGCAGACATATGTTTTGGTTTTGCTGCATCAATAGGAGTGAGTCACTTATGCTCAGTGTATGCTTAATTTTCTATTGTTATTAGGAAACTGTCCAGTTGTTTTCCAACGTGGTTTTATTATTTTACATTTCCTTCAGCAATGTTAGAAAGTTCTAGTTGTTCTATATCCTTATTAACATTTGGAAAGTTTACCTTCATTTTTGCCATTGTAATGAAATCTCATTGTCACTGCAATTTAGTTATGTTCTTATTTTCTCATCGTGGCTTTCGTTTGCATTTCCTTGATGATTAACAGTGGTAACATCTTTTTTATTTAATGGCCATTCATAGATCTTTGGTAAAGTGTCTTTTCAACTCTTTTGCCCACTTTTAAGTTGCTTTCTTATTGAATTATAAGAGTTGCTTACTTTTTACAAAAGGTCCTTGTCACATCTATGTAACACAAATGTTTTCTCCCAGTCTATAACTTCCTATTTTTAATACTGTCTTTTTTTTTAATACTGTCTTTTAAGAGCAGAGTAAGGTTGTGCTTTTTCTGTCCTATGTAAGAAAGCTTTGCATACCCCAAGTTTACAAAGGTTTCTCCTATTTTTATTTTTAGAATTTTTATAGTTTAATTTTTTACATTTATGTCTATGATTTTTTTGAAGATTTGTAGATCGTGTAAGATGTCAATGTTTGTATTTCTTCCATACAAATACCTAGTAGTTTCAACACTATTAACTGAAAAGACTTTACTTTCCCTCATTGAATTGCCCTGAGTCCTTAGTTAAAAATTAATTGATCACATGAGTGGGCTTATTTCTAAACTCTATTCTGTTCCATTGATCTAGAAATAATACCCTTTTGTAAATATTGTTTTGTCTTCATTACTATAACTTTAAGGTAAGTGCTGAAATCTGGAATTGTTAATGTTCCAGATTTGTTCTTTGCTTTCATCATTGCTTTGCTATTCCAGGTCATTTGCATTTTCATATAAATTTAGTTCTTTTGTAAATTTCCTCAAAAATGCTCAATTATTTCAATTACCATTAAATCTAAAGAGCTAAAGATCAATTTGGAAAAAATAATATCTTAATAATAAATATTCTGTCTCTGATTCCAAAAGAATGGTATGTCTTTCAATTTCCTTATGTCTTTATTTTAGCAATATTTTACAGTTTTCAATATATAATATTATGCATATTTTGTTAAATATATTCCTAAGTCTTTCATGTTTCAGAACACTACTATATATGAAAATGTATTTTTATTTCTTATTACAGCTGTTTAATGTTAATAAATAGAATACTTTTTGTAGGGCGCCTGGGTGGCTCAGTGGGTTAAGCCTCTGCCTTCAGTTCAGGTCATGATCTCAGGGTCCTGGGATCCAGACCCGCATCGGGCTCTCTGCTCAACAGGGAGCCTGCTTCCTCCTCTCTCTCTCTGCCTGTCTCTCTGCCTACTTCTGATCTCTCTCTGTCAAATAAATTAAAAATTTAAAAAAATTTAAAAAAATTTAAAAAGAATACTTTTTGTATATTAACTTTATATGCTGTGACTTTGCTAAACTTGGTTATTTGTTCTTGTACTTTTTCTTGTAGATCGCTTAACATTTTCTAGGTATAAGTTCATGTCATCTACAACTGAAAATGATTTAGCTTCTTCCTTTACAATATATATTCACTTTTTTTTTCTTCCTTTATTGCTCTGGCTTGAATCTCTTGTATAATAATTTGAATAGAAATGATGGAAAAGAACATCGCATCTTCTGATCTTAGTTAAAAAGCATTTAGGTTTTTCATTAAGAAGAGTGATAGTTCTGGGGTTTTGGTGGATACCTCTTAACATGATGAGGAAATTTCCTTTATTCCTAGTTTGCTGAAAGTTTTTATCATGAATGTGTGTTAAAATCTCAAATAATTTGCCTCTCTCTAGTGAGATGATCATATGGCTTTCCTCATTTTTCTCTAAATGTTATAGATTATATCAATTGATTTTTTATTCTAAATAATGTTTTATTCCTGGCATAAATCCCAATTTGTCATGATTTATTATCCATCTTATATATTTTTGAACTCAGTTTTTTAGTATTTCATTAAGAATTTTTATGTCTGTATTAATGAGAGATATTTTTTAAAATTATTATTCAGATATAGACATTCAGCAAATATTTTCTTAAAAATGAATGAATCAAGCCTGTCATTTCAAGGAAAATAACTGATAATATTTGTTGCTAAAGATCAACATTGAGTTTCCAGATATGATTGAGTTTCAGAAAACTTATACTTGCTATGATGAGCTTAACAACATACCATTATTTCAAGTTTTTTCTGATGAAACTAGTGATTGTATTAATAAATTAGATTTTTTATGTCTTATAATAAAATGTGTTAATATTTGAAAATTTTACATCACTCACTGACCCAATATATTCCAAATCACTAAGACATGATGCTACAAAGCATGCATGCATTAAAATATTCAAAGTGCAAAATAGACCAATGGGTTTTGAAAATTTCATTGTATAGCTTCAGATTTGACAATGCAATGAATCTGTAAGTCACTGCCATTTGTGGAGTTCTGATTCTGAATCAGAGAAGAACATTAAAAATTACATGAAAAGGCTGATAAAATAGTCATCATTTTCTAACTACTTAGCTGAAATGATATTTTCTTCATACAGTTCAAAACAGTCTATTTTATTGTAACAAATTAAATGTATGACCATATTTGAAAATCAAGGGGAAATTTATGAACAAACTAAGAAAAATGTAGAACAGTATCACTGTTCTGACTACCATATTCTGTTCTAGAAATTTTAGTCCTCATTTGTAACGTGTTTTTGTGTCAGCAATTAAAGTGTTTATTACTGTTATTTTAAAATTAATTGGTAAGTATGTTTATAATATTTAGTTGGCTAAATATGGCATATTTAAGCCACATAAACAAAAGCTTTTTCAGTTTCTCAATAATATTTAAGATTATAAAGAAATTCTGTTGTGAAAATACTTGAGGACTCTTGGTCTAGGTATTATAACAAATATATTTCATTTACTATAAATTACTGAGAATTATTATGGATTTTTTTCAGGTAAAATATAGCAAAGCTCCATTTATTCCCC
Source organism: Martes martes (assembly GCF_963455335.1). Taxonomy (NCBI): domain Eukaryota; kingdom Metazoa; phylum Chordata; class Mammalia; order Carnivora; family Mustelidae; genus Martes; species Martes martes. The sequence continues at coordinate 102,248,591 of NC_137891.1, read as the reverse complement.
TGTTTAGTGCTAATGTTGTTATATATAACACAGCTATCTACGTTATAAACCTGACAATATAGTATAATATGTTTTTTCCTTATATACTTTAATCAGTATGTTAAGGAAATTAATGAATAATAAAAACAATTTATATAGACTTTTATAATGTTTTATTGAGGTAAAATTCATATAACATAAAATTATTTTTTAAATGAACAATTTAGTGGCATTTAGTACATTTGTAGTATTGAACAACCACCAACTCTATTCCAAACGTTTTCATCATACCATAAGGAAATCCCCGACCCACTAAGCAGTTGCTCTCATTTCATTGCCCATGCAAGATCCTGACAATCACTAATCTGTCTTCTATTTCTTTTTTTTTTAAAAGATTTTTTATTTATTTACTTGACAGACAGAGATCACAAGTAGGCAGAGAGGCAGGCAGAGAGAGAGGGAGAAGCAGGCTCCCCGCTGAGCAGAGAGCCCAATTCGGGCTTGATCCCAGGACTCTGGGATCATGACCTGAGCTGAAGGCAGAGGCTTAACCCACTGAGCCACCCAGGCACCCCTGTCTTCTGTTTCTGTGTGTGTACTTTTTCTGCATATTTCATAAATAGATTCACTCAATGAGTGGAGCTGTTTTGCCTGACTTCTTTTGCCTAACAAAATATTTTTGAGGTTCATCCACATCGTAGCATGTATCTGTATGCCATTTCACTTTATGGATTCATAATATCCCATTGTAGGTATATACTATAATTTGTTTTACCCATTCATCCATTGATGGAGTATGGATTGTTTCCACCTTTTGGCTACTGCAAGTATTACTACCATTAACATGTATTTACATGTATTTATCTGAGTAACTGTTTTCAATTCTTTGCAATATATATCTAGAAGTAGAATTCTAAGTTATATTAATTCTTTAACTTTTTGAGGAACAGGACTCTATTTTCTTAGATATACCTTTTTATATTTGTTCACACATTTGTTGTTTTTAGTATTTCTCCTTTCTTCCTTGGAAATATGGGTCAGTATCTGTTTCCACTGGCCTTGAACCTGAAAAATGTTCTTTAGGACTTCACAGGGCTATCTACAACACTTTTCCTCCATTTTTGTTTATCTGAAAATGCCTTTAAAAAAAAAATCTTTGTTTTGAAGGATAGTTCCACTGGATATAGAATTTTTCATTGACAGACTTTCTCTCCATCACCACTACTTTAAATATATTGTTCATGTCATTTGGCCTCCACCGCTTCTGAAGAAAAGTCATTTATCTAACATCATCCTCTGTTATATAAATGCTCTCTTTTATCTGCTTTCAAGAATTTCTTACTACCTTTGCTTTTCAGGAGTTTAACCCTGTTATACTTATGAAGATTTACTTTTTATTCTTTTTAAATATTTTATTTATTTATTTGAATGAGAGAGAAAGAGAACAGAGGGAGAGGGAGAGGCAGAAGCAGACTCCCTGCTGAGCAGAGAGCCCAATGTGGGACTCAGTCCCAGAACCCTGAGATCATGACCTGAACCAAAGGTAGATGCTTAACTGACTGAGCCACCCAGGTACTCCAAGGAGATTTTACTTTATGGGGATTTGCTAAGGGTTGATTGAATTTCTTGTTTCTATAAATTAATGTTTTCAATCTTATTTGGCAAATTTCCACCCATTATTCTACATATTTTTTCTTGCCTTTTTTTCTCTTTTCTTTCTTTCTAGGATTCCAGTTACATTGCTTGGTATTACTCTTCAAATTTCTGTGGCTCTGTGTACTTTTTACCAATATTTTTATCTCTATTCTTTGGACTAGGTAATTTTTATTCATCTAACTTTGTACTATTTCTGACAACTCTAGTCTGCTGCTAAGATTGTTCTTTAAGTTTTTATTTGAGTTATACTTTTCACATTTCAAATTTCCACTTTAAAAAAGTTTCAATTTTTTTGTTGTGACTTCCTGTTTCCTTATTAGAGCCATTTTAAAAATCATTCAAATATCATATAGTAGTTGCCTTAAAGTTATTTTTACTTATTTTTAATAGGCATCACATTTTCTTTGGTGGGTTTTGGGGGGGGGGTTGTCTAGTAATTTTTGGTTGAAAATTGGATATTTCAGGTAATATAGTGACTGGATCCTGCTGTATTTTTTAGAGGACAGTTGGCTTTTTAGTTGTTATTATTATTGTTGTTGTTAGAGTAGCAATTAATTTGCATAGGATCAAAGTAGAAATTCTCTCCCACAGAGTGTACAGTGGCTGATATATCTGCTCAAATCTTACAGTTTTAGTTGCTGGTTTATTTTATTTACCCTGGCTCCTTGGCAATCTCCTTTAGGCTTGCATAATTTGAGGTTCACCAAGCATTTGGGCAGATTGTGCACTCATATTTCAGGTTTCACCATGTCTGATTTTCTTACTTCTTGGAAATCTGCTCTAATTTTCCAGTGTCTGCCAGCCTTTGCTTTTATCTTCCTATACCTCAAGAAAATAAGATTTCTTCAACTTTATTTTAACCAACTTTTAAATAGCTGGGGAATGCATTCAGTTAAAAAGAAAATGAAAACCAATGGAACAAATTCATTAATTTGGATTCATATCCTTTCTGATACTTCCATGTTTTGTTTTGTTTGTTTGTTTTTTCATTTTCCTTTATCCAGTTCTCAGCAGTCTTTCTTGTGTGTGCATAGTTGAGCAGTCATTCAGGTTTTGGGTGGAGGATTTTCTAATTTTGAGTCTCAGTTGTTCTGGAGTTCTCTTACATTAAGATATCTCTCTTAACTTTCCTCCTGTTTTTTCAGGCTCAGAATTCATTTCTACTTCCTCAAGTGGAGTAAATAAGTCTTTGGATTTTGTCCACTGTAGCCATGAGTGCCAAGGATTGCCTTTGGGCAAGAAAACTACAAACTTGCATTATATATCCTTTCTAGATGAAATGTTTTACAAGTAAACTGTTCTGGCTTCTGTATGCTTTCAAATACTTTCTCATGTCTTCATACAGCTGGTTTTAACAGTATATTTTCTCAAGACTTCATCTGTTATCTGTGGAGTGAATGACTAACCCTCTTCATTCCACTACTTTTCCATTACAGAAGTTCATCTCTGGCTTTTTTATATAAGAGGAGTAATATTCTATTTTGTTTAAAATACAGTTGAGTTTCTGTTGGTCACAGATGGGAGGATTAAATGAATTGATACCAATAATTTTCTTAGAGCAATGTCTAACATATAGTAAATGATCAATATGTTATCTATCATAGTCATCATTAATATTATTGCCATTTATCCAAGCTCAAATACCACTCCTACTCTACAAAGCCCAGAATGCTCTTGTTTACTATGTAACAGGTACCAACTTCAAGGAAATACCCACATTGTAGAAATAGAACTACAAAAATAAGAAGAGAGAAAAATCTGCCTGCCTGCAACCAAGTTACAGCCTGGATTAAAAAGAAAAAAATATGTATATATATATATGATAACTGATAAGATAACTGATGAAGTGGAGGTATATTAAAAGGGCAGAAAGTCTGTCTAGGATACTGTGGGAAGGTTTCTCATAGAAGTTAGCATTTAATCTGAAATTTGAAGGAAGAAAGGAGTTTTACATGGCGGACAAAGAGAAAAACTGTCAGATCCAGTATCTTCTTTTTATCATAGCCATCTAATACAGTGTACAGCTGAATATTTAAAGTTCCCTTTTATACTGTATGCAAATCATCCTTGCTATGGGGATTATAATTAATTTTGTTAGATTTTCTTTTCATTTATAATACTTTTTAATATGCCCAAAACACTTTGTTAGGGCTTCAGAAATCCCAAATCTACTCAGTTTTTATGCATTGGTGAATTGAACAGCTGGCTAATATCATTCATTACACTCTGAGAAGGTGACACAGTTTCTATATTCTGAGAATATTTATATTATTGAAATCTACGATAATCTTTGTCTTCCTTGTACCCAATGTACACTACTTTTTACTCTTTTGATTCCAAACATCTGAACAAAGAAAACATATGTAAAATCAGGAGTACTCTAACTTCCAAGATCCTATCCTTCAAATGTTATTGTTTTTTGTCATTTTGGTTTGATCTTAAGAGTTTTATGCATCTAATTCCAAATAATGCTTTTGGGGGGTGAGATCAGATTTTTCCATGCTCCTTCCTCATATCCCACATCACATTTTAGGCAAACCATCTCTGGCTTACACTCAGTGAGTACTTTCCCATTTACTCCTAGAACAAATATAAACCCTAGCATGATATTTCTCAAGACTAAAGTCTCCAATCCAGTCCATTCCAAAACTTTTGTAAAATGCTAAAAAGTAATTAGTAGAAAAATATGTATTTAGATGGTATAACAATGTGAAGTCACTATGAAAGTTTCTAAATGCTTACTCTAAATGTCAGTACTTCTCTGGTGTCTGAAGCACACATTAGGTATCACTGGTTTTGTATACACCCACAGAAACTGGTCAAAAGGAGTGGACAAAAACTTTTACTTCATTGAGGGTTCCATAATCAGTGCCAAGTGGTAAACACTGTTCCTGACATAGCTTTTATCTGGCATCCTGACATATGGTCTCACTGTAACCAAATTTAATATCATTGAATTTGTTGCTATCCACCTGACAGAGATGATGTTAAATCAATCCAAATTCATCTTATAATTAGACTGACCTTTGAGGCTTGTGTTGATCATCTGAGTGTTTGAGAAGCCTGTGGGAAATATTCATATTTTTTGAAAATCAATATGTGGGGTATTCTGGTTTGGCTCCCATATTTATTAAGTGCAGAGTGGTATTTTGCAGGGATATTTTATGATCACAGTATGAGAAACATTTCATTAAGTTGTATTTGCATTAATTTAGTGGTTAATGGCATCTCAAATCAAGAGAGCTGGATGAGCTGAGACCTCAGAGGTCTTTTTTTTTCCCCTGTTAGCAATGACATCTCCATTTCTGTGCTATAAAAATTCACTATAGGAAAGCATGTTCTCATTAAAATAAATATATCTTCCCATTGGTTTCCAAGTTGGGATGCAGAGGCCTATGAAAATAATCAGTTTGGAAGAATTCCCATAGTTCCTGTTACCACTGTATATTGTTAAATATAATCCTCTTGCCTAATGTGCAACCTCAAGCCAAAATGAGTAGGTATTTCATACTATGGCTGTCTCAAACATACTGTGACAAACATCTTTAGAGTTAAAACTCAAGGTCAAGACATATCCAGGAAGCAGACATGAATTTTCAGTTCTGACTCAATTCATCTGGGCAAAAACCAGAGGAATTTTTTTTTTTTTATTTCAAATACTGTTTCAGTAGGAATTGCTTCTGTCACATTTGAATGCATTTTAAGCATTCATTTGGTATTTCAGAGACTTACCAAAGTGAAGTTCACCTCTGCTTCTGTAAGTCCCCAAATGTAAGATATATTCAAGATAACATTCAGATTTTTCAGACCAAAACCAAAAAGGGATAATCTGTTTTTTCAACATTTTTCTTTACTATAGACTTAAGATGTGCAAATCCTGAATATTGTCAGAATAGGTGAGTAGATGTTAGGCTTGAAGATCTGAGGTAGAGTGGGGGTTATTTTTAGTTGGTTCCCTATTATTGTTGGTCTTGCCCTACTGTAGTTCATCTGCATATGTTTTGATGTTTTGATACATCATTTTCAATATGGATAAGTTTGAGTGAATCTCCTAGGGTGCTTCATTTTTTCAACAAATATTTCCTGAGCTGTTAATACACAGGAAGAAGTGGATATGCAGTAGCATAAAACAAAATCACATAATACCCAAATCACATAATACCCACCACCCCTGGCTGGTGGAGCTCACATTCTTTTTTCTTTTTTAAGATTTGATTATTTATTTTAGAGAGGAAGAGAGAGAGCAGACGGGAGGGGCAGAGGAAGTGAGAGAGAGAGACCCCCGCATCCTCCACATGAGTATAGAGTGCAAGGCAGGACTTAATCTCATGACTCTGAGATAAGGGCCTGAGCTGAGACCAAGAGTCAGACACTTAACCGTTTGTATCATCCAGGTGCTCCCAGAGCTCACATTCTAAGAGGCATTGATAGACAACAAACAATCAATGTGTGCTGAGGAGAAAAATAATACAAGGAAGGAGAATGAGACATGCTGAGTGTGAGGGACTGTTGGGGTCATAAAATTTTGCAATTTTGAGACTCCTTTGACCCTGCCTTCTTACTAATGTTCTACCTCCAATTTGCTACTTCTCTGTCTTGGGTGAAACTTCACATCTCAGAATGTGGATCTAGTTTTCTGTGCAATAACCCAAGGGAACAACTGACATAATCCTTAGATGCCAGGGGAATGAGAAAGTCTTGGGGCATATTTTGACAGGTGGGAAGTGGGAAAGAGCTGGGCATTTAATCTTACCTTCTTTCTTATTTTTGTGGACTGCTCTGAAAGATAGATCCTTCTAGAAATTTCTTCCATACTGAATGAATTTGTCTCTTCTAGGCTTACAGTGAAGATAAACATATTAGAAAACAGATAAACAAATAAAATTTCTCTGTTTACTCTATAAATATCTCTGCCTACCATTTCTCTCCTTTACTTTAAATGAGTTTTCCCAAGATAATGCTACATTCAATTTTTTCCTTCCCTCTTGAACCCATTCCAATCATAGCTTTTTTCATGCCATTCCACAAAGACCACCATTGTCAAAACCACCAGTGGAGCAGAAATATTGATGATGCAGGTGAGAGAAGAAATTGTTGAGATTTATAGAATCTCAATATCAGTTTCAATTCCATGTCTCTGAAAATAAGATAAATTTTAAATATTATGTGTTAGCTTAAGAATGAGTCCCTGTGAAGACAAATGTTGGCATATGTGAGCACTCCTCTTCTTTCTATAAAGTGGACCATGACACAAATGAAGAAAAATTATTTTAGTAATCATTTAGTTCACACATCATTTGTAGTTCACACATCATCCTCAACTTCAAGGATAATTCAAGTCCTATATTCTATTAGTCATTACACTTATAAAGGGAAAGAATGCATCCCTGATGTATTAAATCAGTAAGGCAATAAAATGTCATTTTCTGAGTTCTAAGCAGAGAGCTAAATAAAACATTGAAAAGAATGAAGCAGAGGGATATGAATTGACATGACATAGCAATAGGGGTACCCAATGTTTGCCTCATCCCTAGAACACAGCTAAATAAATATCAAATCATTCCAAACACCCAGGAAATCAATCTGAATGCTGATAGAACAGACTGCATAACTAGAGGGAGAAAAGAAGCAATGTTTTGGAAGGTAGAGACATGACTCAGGGGAAAAAAGAGTTGTGGATGCCATAGAAGGGAAGAGGCCTTGATCTCAGAGAGAGAGGAGAGAGAGAGAGAGAGAGAAGTGCACATTGGATTGCACAAGAGAAACACTTCTCCAAAACTATTTACTGGGAAAACTAAAGTGACTGATTATCTTGAGTCTTTACAAGCAGCTGAGCTCAAAGTCTGAAGTTTTAGAAGTCCACGCCACTATTGGGTGGAGCTTGGTGAGCATAGCAGTGCTCCTGTAGAGAAGGAGAGCAGAGTGCCAGGAGTGGACAGTGTGGTCTGAGGATCCCCTGTGTCATATAGGAGAGACAGTTCCCCTTCTTGGAGTGTATTTGGAAGAGTTGGCATGGTCTTTCAGAGGACAAGAGAGCTGGTGTGCACTACAATGCTACCCCATTCATTAGCATAGGAGCAGAGACACCTGTTGAGGGCAGCAAACCTTGCTTTCAGCTTTTTGTTGTGCTTTACCATAAACTCCAAGCCCCTGCGTGGTCATGTGACTACTTTTCTGGAACAAAGAGACACTGGCCACAGCACATGAAGACCCTCCCTTAGAAGATTAGTGCAGGTCTGTGCCACACTGGATGGCTAAATTTTGGAGTCTGGGAACCCAGCCACTAAGAATACTGTGCCCTATGGTGGGCAGACAGTGAAGACACAGGGTGAAAGCAAAGATCTGACAGAAACTGGGGACACAAGAGGGGAGATTGTATGCTCTTCCGTGAGGCAGGCCTGAGGCAGGCACAAAGTCGCAGCTCCAGGGATGAGAGAGCAGGGTGATACCATTTTCCCCAGTCCATCAGCAGGGACAGACTCAGTAAGCAACACAACACTCCTAGTGGAGGCTGGAGCAACTTACACCAAGCCCCACTCTCCTGCTCCTGCAGGTGCATCTTTACTAGGGCAAGTCCTCCTGAGAACTAGCACAGCAGGCCCCACCCCTAGAAGTCCTGTATAAACCACTCACACACACCTAGTTTACTGATCATAGAGTACTGCAAAGCTTCAGCTGTAGTGGTAACAGGGTCAAGCTTATTTTAACAAGCAGACCAAAATATACTTAGTTAAAATGCCACACACTGGACAAAGTCCAAACATTCCCCCCACTGTAGTCAAGGAGAAATTGCAGAGTCCTGATCTGGCAGGGAAGAGCAGCCAAAACACAACAGCAGAGTGTATACTCTGAAACACTTCCTGAAGCACTTGGACAGTATAGGACCTTTTCTTAGTATAGCCATTACTGTCAGGAACAGAAAATATAACAGGCTTTCCTGTTTCCTAGACAAAATGACAAAATAGAGGAATTCACCCCAAAAGAAAGAACAAGAGGAGGTCATAGCCAGGGATCTAATTAAAACAGATGTAAGTAATATGCCTGAATCAGAATTTAAAAGAACCATCATAAGGCTACTAGTTGGGCTTTTTCTCAAGCATAGAAGACATTAGAGAATCCCTTACTATAGAGATAAAATACCTAAAAACTAGTTAGGCCAAAATAAAAAATGTGATAACCAAGTGTAAAACTTAATGTAATGACAACAAGGATGGATGAATTAGAGGAATGAAACAGTGATAGAGAAGATACAATTATGGAAAATAATGAAGCTGAAAAGAAGAGGACAAGAAAAGTATTGGATCATGAATATAGTCTTAGGGAACTCAGTAACTCCATAAAGCATAATGACATTCATATCATGGGAGTCCTAGAAGAAGAAGAAGGGGGAAAAGGCACAGAGGGTTTATCTGAGAAAGTTATAGCTGAAAACTTCCCTAATCTGGGAAAGGAAACAGGCATCCAAATCCAGTAGGCACAGAGGACTCTCATCAAATTCAACAAAAGCCAGTCAACACCAAGACATATCATATTAAAATTTGCAAAATACAGAGATAAGGAAAGAATCCTAAAAGCAGCAAGGGAAAAGAAATCCTTAACGCACAAGGAAAGACAAACCACATTAGCAGCAGATCTCACCAGAGAAACCTGGCAGGCTAGAAGAGGATGGCATGATTTATTAAACACGTTGAAGCCGAAAACTATGCAGCCAAGAATACTTTATCCAGCAAGTCTGTCATTCAGAATAGAATGAAAGATAAAGAGTTTCTCAGACAAACAAAAACTAAGTGAGTTCATGACCACTAAACCAGCTCTGCAAGGAATATTGGTGTGAACCCTTTGAGCAGGAATGAAAGACCAAAAACAACAAAGACTAGAAAGGAACAGAGAAAATCTCCAGAAACAGTGACTTTACAGGTAATACAGTGGCACTAAATTCTCATCTATCAATAATTACTCTGAATATAAATGGACTAAATGCATCAATCAAAAGACACTGGGTATCAGAATGGATTAAAAAAAAAAAAGCGAGCCATCTATATACTGCTTACAAGAGACTCATTTTAGACCTAAAGATACCTGCAGATTGAAGGTGAGGGGATAATCATTTATCATAGTAATGGACATCAAAAGAAAGTCAGAGTAGCCATACTTACATCAGACAAACTAGGTTTTAAACCAAACACTGTAACAAGAGATGAAGAAGGTCACTATGTCATAATTAAGGGGTCTATCCAATAAAAAGATCTAACAATTGTAATATTAATGTGCCCAACTTGGGAGCACCCAAATATATAAATCAACCAATAACAAACATAAAGAAACTCATTAATAATAACACAATAATAGTAGGGGACTTTAGCAGTATACTTATAGCAATGGACAGATCATCTAAGCAGAAAGGAAACAATGGAACAATGTTTCCATTGTGTCTCCAACAAGGAAACAATGGCTTTGAATGACACATTGGACCAAATGGATTTAATAGATATATTCAGAACATTTCATCCTAAAGCAGTAGAATACACATTCTTTTCGAGTGCACATGGAATGTTCTCCAGAAAAGATCACGTACTGGGTCACAAATCAGCCCTCAACAAGTACAATAAAGACTGAGATCATATGCATATTTTCAGAACACAACACTATGAAACTTGAAGTCAACCATAAGACAAAATTTAGAAAGACCACAAATACATGGAGGTTAAAGAATGTCTTACTAAAGAATGAATAGGTTAACCAGGAAATTAAAGAAGAAATTTTTAAAAATACATGGAAGTAACAAAAATGAAAACACAGCAGTCTAAAAGCTTTGGGATGCGGTAGAGGCAGTCATAGGTGGGAAGTATGTAGCAATACAGGTCTACCTCAAGAAGCAGGAAAAGGGAGTGTCAGGGTGGCTCAGTGGGTTAAGTCTCTGCCTTTGGCTCAGGTCATTATCTCAGGGTCCTGGGATCGAGCCCCACATTGGGCTCTCTGCTCAGCAGGGAGCCTCCACACACCCTGCCTGCTGCTCTGCCTACTTGCGATTTCTCTCTGTCTCTCTGTATCAAATAAATAAATGAAATCTTTTTTTAAAAAAAAGAAGCAAGAAAAGTCTCAAATACACTACCTTACACCTAAAGGAGCTAGAAAAGGACCAACAAATAAAGCCTAAAACCATCAGAAGAAAGGAAATAATAAAGATTAGAGGAGAAATTAATGATACAGAAACAGACAAACAGAAAACAGTAGTACAGATCAATGAAACTAAGAGCTAGTTCTTGGAAAGAATTAATAAAATGATAAAACCTTAGCCAGATTTATCAAAAAGAAAAGAGAAACGACCTAAATAAATAAAATCACAAATGAAAGAGAAGAGAGCACAAACAATACCACAGAAATATAAACAATTGTAAGAAAATATTATGAAAAATTATATGCCAACAAACTGGGGAATCTAGAAAAAAAAATGGATAAATTCCTAGAAACATACAAACTACCAAAACAGAAGCAGGAAGAAATGGAAAATATGAGTAAACCCATAACCAGCAAAGAAATTGGACCAGCAATAAAAAATCTCCCAACAAACAAAAGTCCAGAACCAGATGGTTTCCAGGGGGATTCTATGAGACATTTAAAGAAGAGCTAATACCTTTTCTTCTCAAATTGATCCAAAAAATAGAAATGAAAGGAAAACTTCCAAACTCATTCTGCAAGGACAGCATTCCCTTTATTCCAAAGCCAGGCAAAGACCCACTAGAAAGGAGAATTAAGGCCAATATCCCTGAAGAATATGGATACAAATATTCTTAACAACATACTTGCAAATTGAATCCAACAGTACATTAAAAGAATTATTCACAGCAATCAAGTGGAATTTATTCTGCTGCAGGGGTGGTTCAGTATTTGCAAATCAATGTGATACACCAGATTAATAAAAGAAAGGATAAGAAGCATATGATTCTTTCAATAGCATTTGACAAAATACAGCATCCATTCTTAATAAAAGCCCTCAATAAAGCAGGGATAGAGGGAATATACCTCAACATCATAAAGGCCATATATGAAAGACCCACAGCTAATATCATCCTTAATGGGAAAACACTGAGAGTTTTTCCTCTACAGTCAGGAACAAGACAGAGATATCAGGGATATCCACTCTCACCATTTTCATTTAATATAGTACTGGAAGTCCTAGCCTCAGGAATTAGACAACAAAAAGGAATAAAAGGCATCCAAATTGGGAAGGAAGAAGTTGGACTTCCACTATTCACAGATGACATGACACTCTATGTAGAAAACCTGAAATATTCCACCAAAAAATTACAGAACTGATACATGAATTCAGCAAAATCACAGGATATAAAGTCAATGTAAAGAAATCTGTTGCATTACTATACACCAATAATGAAGCAGAATACAGAGAAATCAAGGAGTAGATCCTGTTTATAATTGCACCAAAACCCATAAGATACCCAGGAATAAACCTAACTAAAGAGGTAAAATATCTGTATTCTGAAAACTATAGAATACTTATGAAAGAAATCAAAGTAGACACTAAGAAATGGAAAAACATTCCATGCTCATGGATTGGAAGAACAAATATTGTTAAAGTGCCTATAGTACCCAAAGCAATCTACACATTTAATGTAATCTCTATCAAAACATGACCAGCATCTTTAACAGAGGTAGGACGAACAATCCTAATATTTGTATGGAACCACATAAGACCCCAAACACCTAAAGCAATCTCAAAAAAGAAAACCAAAGCTGGAGACATCACAATTCTGGACTTCGAGTTGTATTACAAAACTGTAGTCATCAAGACCATAGGGTATAGGCACCAAAAAAGATACATAGATCAACAGAACAGAAGAGAAAATCCAGAAATGGACCCACAACTATATGGTCAAGTAATCTTTGACAAATCCAGAAAGAATATCCAATGGAAAAGACAGTGTTTTCAACAAATGGTGTTGGGAAAATTGGATAGCAACATGCATAAGAATGAAACTGGACCACTTTCTTATACTATACACAAAAATAAATTCAAAATGGATGAAAGACCTCAATGTGAGACAGGAATCTATCAAAAGCCTAGAGAAGAACATAGGCAGCAACCTCTTTAACCTCAGCCGGAGCAACTTCTTACTCCACACATCAACAGAAGCAAGGGAAACAAAAGCAAAAATGAACTATTGGGACTTCATCAAGATAAAACTTCTGCACAGCGAAGGAAACAATCAATAAAAGTAAAAGGAAACAAATGAATGAGAGAAAATTTTTGCAAAGGATGTATCTGATAAAGGGTTAGTATCTAAGATCTATTAAGAACTTCTCAAACTCAACACCCAAAAAAACAAATAATTTAGTTAAGAAAAGGCAGAAGCCATGGCTAGACGTTTTTCCAAAGGAGACATCCAGATGGCCAATAGACACATGAAAAGATGTTCAAATGACTCATCATCAGGGAAATACAAATAAAAACCATGATGAAATGCCACCTCACACCTGTCCAAATGGCGAAAATTAACAACACAGGAAAGAAAACATGTTGGTAAGGATGCAGATCAAGAGGAACCCTTTTACACTGTTGTGAATGCAAACTGGTGCGGCTACTTTGGGAAACAGTGTGGAGGTTCCTCAAAAAGTTAAAAATAGAACTACCCTACAACCCAGCAATTGCACTACTAAATATTTACCCAAAGGATACCAAAATAGTGATTCAAAGGGACACATGCACAATGATGTTTATAGCAGCATTATCAATAGCCAAATTATGGAAAGAACCCAAATGTTCATCAACTGATGAATGGATAAAGAAGATGTGGTGTATATCTATATCTATATATGGATATTGGTGTGTGTATATATGTATACACACACAATGGAATATGATCCATTAATAAGAATAAAATCTCACCATTTGCAGTGACATGGATGGAGCTAGAGTGTATTATTCTAAGTGAAATAAGTCAATCAGAGAAAGACAAATACCGTATGATTTCACTAACATATCGAATTTAAGAAACAAAAGAGATGAGCATAGGGGAAGGGAAAAAAAAAAAGAGAGAGAGAAGCAAATCATAAGAGACTCTTAACTACAGGGAACAAACTGAGGATTAATAGAGGGGAGGTGGGGGGAATGGACTAAATGGGTTACAAGTATTCAAGTGGCGCTTATTGTATTGAACTCTGGGTGTTATATATTTAAGTGATGAATTACCAGATTCTTCTCCTGAAACCAATATTCCATTCTATGTTAACTAACTAGAATTTAAATAAAAATTTCTAAAAAAAGGAAGGAAGCAGGTTAATCAGTAATAATAGTAGTAATAGTATATAGTAGTAATATTAACAGCAATAATAATAATAGTTTATACTGACTGTTTATTAAATCATGTATATGATGATATATGTATGACCATATCTGTCTGTCTATCTATCTTTCTACTTAGTTTACCTTCATGATAAAACTTTGTAAGGATTATCAGCACTTCACATTAGGACCCTGAGGCATAGAGAGATTGATTATGTAGCCAGTAAGAGACATTATTTATACATTTATTGACATGTTTCCTCTCATACATTTCCATTTAGATTTAGGGGTTCTAAAGTACGTAACAGTATTTTCAGATATTTGCACTAACAACTACTAAGTGGGATGGAGCACTGCCATCTCTTGCTAATTGAGAACAGTGCAATAGAATAAATTTAGTCCATTTCTAAAGAAATGTTGCATGTTAAAATCTGGTTCTTATGCTCACATTTCGATTTGCTCATATTTTTATTACAACTTTTATAACTTGGCCTAACTCCGTACTAATTGTTTTAATCACTGTGACTTCAAGTTATATGAACTACTTGGCCATAATTAAGTAATACGACATGACAAGCAGTCCCTTTCATGATGATTATAGGATATTATAATTTCATAATAAACTCCAGTGATGTTCTATCTTAATTATACACATTAATAGATTCTGTACACATTTAATTATCTTTTGCATTGATATTCCCATAACTTTTTAAACGGTTCTACTTGAATATAACCAATGCTCAAACATAGATTCACTAATGGGGCATAATGAACAAGTTATCACTGTGCTTTAAGATGGAAACCATTCATTGATGTATGTGATTTTTCATAGTTATATAGTTATAAAATTAAGTGATTAAATCATATAGTTACATTATATATGTATATATAAATATAATATATATATTTGGCAGGAAATCAAGTGGGGCTATGAATAAAAAAACCATATGTAAATAATAAAGTACACTTTATTTGCCTTTTTTAAAGAGAATGGATTACTTTTATTACAATAAAGCCTGTATTTACTTATTTATTTGTTTATTAAGATTTTATTTATTTATTTGTCAGAGAGAGAGGCAGAGAGAGCACAACCAGAGGGGAGCAGCAGGCAGATGGAGAAGCAGGCACCCTGCTGAGCAAGAAGCCCAATATGGGACTCCATCCCAAGACCCTGGGATCATGACCTGAGCCCAAGTCAGACACTTAACCACTGAGCCACCCAAGTATCCCATAAAGCCTGTATTTAAAGAGTTTAACTATTAGAAGAGATTTGTTTTAACAATTTCAACTATAGAAAGTTAAAAAAAAATTATGTTGAGTGTCCTCTTCAATAACGTAAATTCTTTCCAGAGACAAATCCACTCCAAAACATCTCTAGAAATTTGTAACAAATTCTCAGATGTCTCTATTTAGAAAAATGTTAGAAGGTAAACCTTAGTCGCCATAATTATTTTTTTAAATTAGTGTAATAGATCTTTCTCCTTTGAAATCATTTTTCATTCCCTTTTCTTATTCTAAATACCCATCAGTATCATCCACTTCTCCTTAATAATACTTTGATAATATCCAGTCTCGTTTACCAGCCACCAACCTCTCATTTTTACTGTCACATTACTAGTCCAATTTTTTTAAAGATTTTATTTATTTATTTGACAGACAGAGATCACAAGTAGGCAGAGAGGCAGGAAGCAGACTCCCTGCCGAGCAGAGAGCCTGATGTGGGGCTCTATCCCAGGACCCTGAGATCATGACCTGAGCCAAAGGCAGAGGCTTAACCCACTGAGCCACCCAGGTGCCCCTACTAGTCCAATTTTTAAAAAATCTTTTTACAGATAAATGCTTGCATTAATTGCTCCCTGAAACTAGTGGCTTCTTTCTCAACAATTTTCAAATTTATCAACTACGCCGAAGGCTATTTGATGTAAGCCAGCTTTTTGTTATCTGTGTCTCTGTATCTCTCCGTATCTCTCTCCCCCAGAAACACTGAACACATATACATATACATCTATTAGTGCCTTTCTGTTGTAAAGAAAGGCTTTTCCACTCCCATTTATTTATTTTTATTGGTTGATGTGTGGGTTGACTGATATCAGTGGGGACTTTCAGATTCCTCTCCACAAAGCTTATAGGAATTTTCACTGCCACCAGAAACTACATGTGAATGTCTGGTTCCCCGCAGACTTGCCAGTAGAAAGTGTTGTCATTCTTTTATTTTTTTTTAACATCTTAATTTTATTTTATTTTTTTCAGTGTTCCAAGATTCATTGTTTATGCACGACACCCAGTGCTCCATGCAAATTGTCATTCTTTGAAATGTGCATCAGTTTGATAGACATGATATCACAGTGTTTTAATTTGAATTTTTTCTGATTATGAGTGACCTAAGGGCCTTTTTAATTTATTTTTAATTATTTATTTCTATTTTTAGACTTTCTCTTCTCTTATTTTTCTCTTTTGTTCTAATGCAAAATTAGTTCACTCATATGCCAGAACAACAATATTTTAATTAAGGAAATTATTCTATATTTTAATATCTGGGAAGATTAAATCTCCTTATAGTTTCTTTTTCCAGTATTTCCTGGCTTTTTCTTGCAAGTTAAAAAAAAAAAAAAAGATAACTTGGTATTTTTTATTTGGATTGTGTCAAATGTACAAATTAAGCAGAACATAAATTTTATGATGGTTGGCATACCATCCAAAACCAGTAAATGTCTTTATCATTTGTTCAGTTCTCATTTTGTATCTTTCACAAGTTTAAGACATTTTCTCACATAGTATAGTATAGTATAGTTTTTGTACATCTCTTGTTAATTTTATTCCTAAATATTCTGTCTTCATTGCTATTATAAACGGGTTTTTTTCTGTCTTTATATGTTCTGACATATTATTAATTGTGTGTGTGAAAGACACTGATTTCTGCATGTTAATTTTATATCCTCTCCCATTTTACTGTATTCTTATATTATTTGAATTAGTTGTATAATAGATTCATTTTTCAGGTTGGCTATCATATCATCTGCAAAAAGAGATAATTTTGCTGCTTTTCCAATTATCCATTCCTTTAACTGATTTCTCATGTTTAATTGTGTTGGCTTATACTTCCAGCACATTTTTCAATAGCAGTGGAGATTGTTCCTAATCTAGTGTAAAAGTCTCTAATCATTCCATGTTACATCAGGTGTTGTTTTCAGGAATAAGGGGTATTTTAGTCTATCTATATTTTCTTTTTTTTTCCCCTCCATAGTTAAATAGTAGTATGTATATTTTGTTAATTAAAAAAACCTAGAATTTGATTTATTCATTTGTTACATGATTTCTGTATTCTTTATACCATTAATTTCATTCATTTTTACTAATTCCATATGTGTTCTTTTGCTCTTCCTTTCTAAACTTTTGTTTGGGAAATTATTTTATTCATTTTTTACTTTTAAATCTTAACATGAGTGCTTGGAGCTGTTATTTTTCCTCTGATCAGTGGTTTCAAAGCATCTCATAGATGATGATACAGGTGTTTTTGTTATCTATTTTTTAGGAATTTTAGAATTAAAAATTTTTAAAGACTTTATTTTATTTATTTGACAGAGAGAGAGAGATCACAAGTAGGCATAAAGGAAGGCAGAGAGAGGGGGGAAGCAAGCTCCCCGCTGAGCAGAGAGCTGGATGTGGGGCTTGATCCCAGGACTCTGAGATCATGACGTGAGCAGAAGGCAGAGGGTTAACCCAGTGAACAACCCAGGTGCCTAGAATTAAAATTTTTTATTTAAATTTAAAAGTTTTACATTTTTGTGTTTCTCTTTCAGCCAGGTTTTGTTTAATAAGCTTTAAAAAATATCCTCAGTTGGAAGAAATTTTTTATTACATTAATAATTTCTAGCTTGTTGCTTTGTCATCAGTCAATATTATTTAAAATATTCCTAATTTGTGGAAATTATTCATGTTTCCATAGTGACATAAAAACTATCAATTTTTTTAAAGTTTTACATTCTCAAACTTGAGGTGTATTCCATTATCACATACCATTACCAGTATGTAAAATTCAATATGTATGCATATGCTCTACCTTATTGATGAAGTTTAAGCCCTCTATAACTTTTATTTTTGTCTACTGGAACAGTATTCTTTTGAAATTGATGTTAAATATGTTTCTTATTATCATGCTTATATGTCTGTCTTCACGAATCTCTTTAAATTTCTTCATTATAAAGTAGCTGTTTTGTTACTTAACATAGACATACTTATGTATTATGTTTTTATTATGAATTGTGGCTTTTAGGATTTAAAATGGATCTCTCTCTTACTGTAATAGGCATGATAATATGGTAGGCAAAATTCTAAGATATCTGCCAAGATCCCCACCCTCGTTGAACATACCCTATATAATATCCTGTCCTGGAGGGTGGGCAGAACCCTTGAAGATTATGAGATATCACTCACAAGATTGAATTATGTTTTGTGGAAAAGGGATTTTGCAGATATAATGGAGGTTTCTAGTGAGTTGAACTAGAATTAATTTATGATTAGCCAGCTGAATGGACTCAACTTTATTAGGCAAGATTTTGAAAGAGACAGACGTATATTTTCCTACTAACCTAGAAGAAGCAGACTACCATCTTTTCAAGAGAGTCAAATGGCCGGGAAGAATGGTAACCTGTAAGAGCTGAGAATGGCTCCCAACTCATGACCTATATGATAAAGGGTACCTCAGTTGTGTAACTGCAAGAAATTGAATTAATCCAACAATGAATAGCTTGCAAATGGTCCCCAGTGAGATCATGGTCTTAGGCAACACCATTATTTCAGTCATGTGAGACCCCAATCTGAGAATTTTAACCAATAGAATTATGAGACAATAAAAGTATATAATGTGTTCACTTAATTGTGATAAAATATAAATCCATAAAATGTACTATTTTAATAATTTTAAATGTATAGTTCAGTGGCATTAAATATAGTCACACTGTTGTGAATCACCACTATGCATCTTGAGAAACTTTTCATCATCTCATACTGCAACTTTGTGCCAAACAGTAACTTCCCATTATTCCCTCCACCCAAACCCCAGTAACTACTATTCTACTTTCTGTCTCTCTGAATTTAATTATTCCAGACACTTCATATAAGTGGAATTGTATAATATTTGTCCTTTTATGTCTGACTTGTTCCACTTATCATAATGCCTTCACAATTTGTCCATGTTGTAGCATGTATTTCATTTTTATAAGGCTGGATACTATTTCATTGTATGTGTATATCCCATCTTGTTTATCCTTTCATCAGTATCTGTGGATTATTTCTACCTTTGACTGTTGTGAATAACGTTGCTTTCAATATTGATATACAAATATCTGTTTGTGTTCCTGCTTTCATATCTTCCGGATTTATGTCCAGAACTGGAATTGCTGGATCACATGCTCTTTCTATGTTTAATTTTTTGAGGAATTGCCATATTGTTTTCCATAGTAGGGCATCATTTTATATTCCCACCAGCAATGCATAAGAGACCAAATTTCTCCACATTCTGGCCAAGAGTGTTTTCTTTTCTGCTTTTTGTTCTTTTTCAATGATACCCATCGTAATGAGTGTAAAGTATAATCTCATTGTAGTTTTCATTTGTATTTCCTAATGACTACAGATGTTGAACATCTTTTCATGTACTTATTGGCCATTTATGTATCTTCTTTGAAATAATGTCTATCCGAGAGTTTGCCCATTTTGAAATTGAGTTATTTGTTGTTCTTGAGTTGTAGGTATTCTTAATATATTCTTCATGTTCATTCCTTAGCAGATCTAAGATTTGCAAATCTTTTCTCTCATTCTGTGTGTTGGTATCATACTCTCTTGATAATGTCCTTTGCTGCAAAATGTTTTAAATTCTGATGTAGTCCAGTACATCTATTTTTTCTCCCTTTGTTGACTGTCTTTTTGATGTTATATCCAAGGAATCATTTCCAAATCTGATGTCATGAAGCTCTTCCCCTACAGTTTCTTCTAACAGTTTTATAGTTTTAGCTCTTACATTGAGGTTCTTTGATCCACTTTGAGTTAATTTTTGTATATAATGTAGGTAAGGGTCCAGCTTCATTATTTTGATAATGAGAACTTCATTATGTTGATAACAGCACCATTTGCTGAGAAGACTACCCTGTCCCCATCAAATGTCCTTGGCAATCTTGTCAAATCATTTGACAAAATACATGAAGGTTTACTTCTATTCTGTTCCATTGGTCTATATGTCTATCTTTTTTTTTTTAAAGATTTTATTTATTTATTAGACAGAGATCACAAGTAGGCAGACAAGCAAGCAGAGAGAGAGAATGGAGGAAGCAGGCTCCCCGCTGAGCAGAGAGCCCGATGCGGGGCTCGATCCCAGGACCCTGAGATCATGACCTGAGCCCAAAGGCAGAGGCTTTAACCCACTGAGCCACCCAGGCGCCCCTATGTGTCTATCTTTATATTAAAACCACACAGTTTGGATTTCTAGAGTTTTGTAGTAAGCTTTGAAATTAGGAAGTATAAGATCTCTGTCTGTTCTTTTTCAAGATTGTTTTGGCTTTTGGGGTTCCCTTGAAATTCCTTATACATTTTAGGATGGGTTTTTCTATCTTTTTCTGCAAAATTCATTATTGAGTTTTCAATAGGTACTGTATTGAATCTGTAGATAGCTTGAGAAGTATCAACATTTAACAGTATTATATCTTTCAATCCATGAGCACAGGCTATCTTTTCCTTTATTTATGTCTTATTTAGTTTCTTTCTGCAGTATTTTGTATTTATCAGTGTACAAGTTTTTTACCTCCTTGGTTAAGCTAATTCCTAAGTATTTTAAGCTTCTTGGTGCTATTATAAATGAGATAATTTTCATAATTTTCTTTTTAGGTTGCCTATTATTAAGATATAGAAACAACTGATTTTGTCTGTTGATTTTGTATCCTGCAACTTGCTGAATTTGTGCTATCTTCTGGTTTTTCTACACGTAAGATTATGTTACCTGAGAACAGAGATTATTTTATTTCTTTGTTTCCAATTTAGGTGTATTATTTCTTTTTCTTGATTCATTGCTCTGGCCAAGACTTCCAATGCTATGCTGAGCAAAGGAGGCAAAAGTGAATACCTTTGTCTTGTTTTTGATCTTAGAGGAAAAGCTCTCAGTCTTTCATTATTGAGCATGATGTTAGCTGTGGGTTTTTCACATATGACAATGTTTGTTATTTTAATCTGCCAAGTTTGTGGTAATTTGTATGTGGAAATATAAAACTGATATAATAATGATGAAAACTATTAAAATAAATTAAAACAAAATTATAGGTGGAGACTGTGTGTCTATTATCTCCTCTTCAGAAAATCTAAAGAAGAATTTAGATGAGGTGATAGTAAGTGTATAAAGGGGAATAACTTTGCTTTTATGTGTAAGGATCAACTTCATCTGTGTACTCATTAGAATACACAGATGCAGCCAAAGTATGAAGCCTTCCAAGCAGGTCAGTTTAGATAAAGCATCTTACAGTAGTCTATTTCTATCATCTTGTCCATTCTACTCAGCATCTCTATCTACAAGGTAGGAAAAGGAAGTTCTCACTCTTGGAATACTGTTTATACTGGGCTAGGTTTGGCCATTTAGACAGTTATTTTTAATTCTTTCCTGCTTTTCCTATCTCTTAAAGAGTTTAGTTGGATAGGACAGAATAATAGTACAATGTGTACATACAAACATACACTTACAGACATATATATCAATCTCCCTGTGAAAATATAAAATGTATTACAAGTGGATAGACATGCTTAAGAACAGATTTATGCTTGCACATTCTCTCTCTCTTCCTCTCTTCGTCTCTTGATTTAATACTTCATCTACTTCTTAGCATTCATCAGGAGATTTATATCATATTATAAATATGATATTTATATTGTTGCAGATCTGTAGCAGATCCCTTCTTTATCAGGATCTGATGAGGATTCAGGAAGTATTTTTTTTTCTTTTTTTCTTGTCATTAGTAAATATAATGTCCTTTAGAAAAGGACAACCATTTGACTACATATATATGGAATAGAGGAAAAGTGTTGTGATGACCCGGGAAAAATATAACTATAACTGAAGGTTTATCAACTAAATTCTAGGCTTTCTTTCTTATCTCATTTATTACAACTGCTTTTTAAAATTTATAGTCTTTAATGTGTCTGAAGCTATAGCCTCTTGTCTCTAACCTCATCACCCTTAAGAACAAGGACTCTGGAGCCTGACTCTGGGCTCAGATCCTGGGTACATTATGTATTTGTTTTGTAACTTCGTATGAGTTCCTTAGCTTATCTGCCACTCTCAGTCATGTGAGATTTCAAATTGAATTTAGAATCTCTGCTTTTGAACATCCCTATCAACAAATTTAACTAAGTCACATATTCTATGCCTTTTAACCTGATCCAGCATCCATAAGGATCCATTCCCACACCTGTTGCCTAAGTTTATGACAATACAAATTAGCAAAATTTGCAATCACATCAGTATGATTTCTACTTACACACAGGCTACTTTTTTTGTGTTTATTTGTTTGTTTGTTTGTTTGTTCTTACCTCACCCTCTGGAACAATGGGAGGTTATGGAGCATGGATTACCAACCCCTGTAGTGCAACTACTTTAAGAAAAGCCATTAAGTTTCCTTAGGCAGGACAAGGGAAGAAAAGCTGCTTCTATAAGCAAAAGAGGCTCAGAATTATTTAGGAATCAAGTTCCCCATCTTTATTAGAATCTGTTCCATATAATTCTATCCATATTTTCAGATAAAGACTCCTTCCCATGGAATGTCTAACTTTAATAATAAGAGATCTTGTGAAGTCATAGATTTAATTATTTTTTAATTTAACCAGAAACAATTTTAGACTTCAGTTTTAGACTTGGGTTTTCAGAAATCTCAGTCCTACAGCTATAGGCGATAAAGGTTTATTTCAGGGCAAACATAGATAGAAGCATTTCCTATCTTATCATTGGCTGGAAAGTAAAAACTCTGAATTCATTATGTACTTTCTGGGGAAAGTCCTCTGGTACACTTAGAAGCCACCAGCCAAATCTATTATTCTTTCTTATTTTTACAAAATATTCTGTGGCAAAAAGTACCTGATCATTCAAAGTCATTCCTTCTATGGACACTTGATTACAGGTATCCACAGGTGATATTTTATGTTACATGTATTAACCATGTGTACATTATCACTGTTCATAGGGTCATTAATGTCTTAAAATATAATTACCTCAAGTAACAAATTCAGGTAGCCCAGAGCCATTCCAAGTACACTTACAAAAGGTTCTGTTCCCCTAGAGCCTTTCTAGAATGAATTTCTCTATAGTTTAAGGTTTAGCCAGAGTAGAAGAACAGCTTGGAGTGATTTAATAATGGGCCAATTATAGGGAATATGCTGTGTACAATTATGGGTGCTATGGAAGGTTGTTGACTCTGTATCTTAAAAGAGCTTGAAATTACTGCAGATCAGCAGTCAAGGAGAAAAGCGAAGCATGAAGCAAGAACAACTGTAAACTGGATCCCAGCTCTATCCCTCATGGCCTCCCATCTTGATGGTGCGGTGAGGTGGAAAAGAAGTGAATGCTCTTTATCTGTTGCACAATTTGAATAAAGTAATGAATAGTTACAGTGGGATTTGGAGTCTCTGCAATCCCAGCTGTGGCCCCACACCATCTTCTGTAAGACAGAAGATCGTGACAAGTCGTGTTTCAGCTGCAGTGTGCTTGCCCCCTACACCGATTTCAGAGAGTAATGGCTGCTTCTTTACTCTTGTCTTGCAAATCTCACACAGATCTCTCCTGTGGCAACCTAAAGGGAAAAGGAAAACAAGGAAATGTTCTTCCATTTAACCCAGTTGATGATATGCAAAACTATCAGACCATGTTGATATTATTATGTTAAACTACAGAATTCAGCAATTCTTTGAACATTCTGGAAATCAGACTTATCATCCATCCTAATTATTACATTTTGACCCATTATCTCAGCCATTAGGACTTCAGTTTGTAGAGAGTTATATTGCATTTTGACCTGTTGCTTAAAACTCTTTAAAATTCATATATTATAGGTGGATTGAATTTCCATTAAGTTTGTTATTATTTCTCTAGGTCAGTTTCCATAGTGTCTGTATCCGATAGCATGTTTGTTTGCATATAATAGATCCCAAGTGCCAGGGAACTGTGAAAAGAAATATGAGTAAAAATCACAATGTAGACCATATAATTTGCTGACAGTTTCACTCATGTCAGTTAAGTTTCAAATTAGGGCTTTTCATCACTGATACTCCATGACTCAACCCCCAATTAACTAACAATCCATGCAGTCTGACTAAATTTGGGGAGTTTTCAATAATTTTGCAAAATCTGAAATATCCATCCTTGGAAAAAGTTCTTGAAAGAGAAAATACATATTACCTAATGCCAGTGTGTATTTGACATGAAAATTAACATTTAAGAACTTGAAATAAATGGAACGGAAAGCAATCAGAGAGGAGACAAACCATGAGAGGCTCTCAACACTAGGAAATAAACTGAGGGTTGCTGGAGGGGAGGGGGATATGGGATGGGGTAATGGGGTAAGGGACATTAAGGAAAGCACATGATGTGATAAGTGTTATATGCAACTGATGAGTTATTGAACTCCACATCTAAAAATAATGATGTACTATATGTTAGCTGAGAATTTCAATTAAAAAAAAAGAAATAAAAAGTAATGCTGTAACAGGAACATTCCCTGTCTTTCGTGTCATTTAATAAGGAAGTTATGCTTTAAAGGAAGTCATGTCTTGTCTCAACTGTTGTCAGTGATTCCTGCCAATAGTACACATCCAGTTTTCTGCATGAGTTTATTTAATGCAAGAACTATGATGTTGCTGACTGCAAAATACTAATGAATTTTTCATAGACTATCCAACCAGCCATTTAAAAAATCTGTATGCTGATCTAGTGGGTTTAAAGCCTGTATGTATTTTATCTTGTATTTTATATAATTCCACCTATGTGATAATCAGTTATCACAACAGAATTAACAAAGATACTAAAATACTGTATCTTCTAGGGGTTCCTGGGTGGCTCAGTGGGTTAAAGCCTCTGCCTTCGGCTCAGGTCATGATCCCAGTGTCCTGGGATCAAGCCCCGCATCAGGCTTTCTGCTCCATGGAGAGCCTGCTTTCTCCTCTCTCTCTGCCTGCCTCTCTGCCTACTTGTGATCTCTGTCTGTCAAATAAATAAATAAAATCTTAAAAAAAATTTTTTTAAATGAAAAAAAATACTGTATCTTCTAAAAAAGAAGTTATCGATTTCCATTATTGGTTACTGTGTTTGGAAAAATAAGAATCATTACATACATTTCAGTGTGACTCTATTCCATAACTAAATCATCAATATCTTTCTAGAGTAAAAATTTTAAAATTCTAAAATGCATCCTATCAGAATAGTCATTTTCACTTCCTTTTTTTTTAAGATTTTACTTATTTATTTGACAGACAGAGATCACAAGCAGGCAGAGAGGCAGGCAGAGAGAGAGAGGAAGGGAAGCAGGCTCCCCGCTGAGCAGAGAGCCCGATGCGGGGCTCGATCCCAAGACCCTGGGATCATGACCTGAGCCGAAAGCAGAGGCTTTAACCCACTGAGCCACCCAGGTGCCCCTCACTTCTTTTTTATTAACTTTAAAAAAAATTCCTTGTAAGTTTTTCTTCCATCTTTTTATTTCTGTTGAAGTTATTTTTCTCTTTCTTTTAGGTTCTTTTTCTCCTTAGTGTGCTAACTTCTACTTACTTTTTCTTCTGTTTGCTTATTTAATTTTTATTTCAACTGTCAAAACCCATTAAACATTATTCTGTTTCTATTCATTCTTATTCAACCCCAGGTAGACATGAACATTCCCTTCTTTGTTCTCCACTGTGCATATATTTCTATGACAGACTCTATGATAATTTATTCCTCTTATTTCTTTACATGTCTGTCATCTCCACTATCCTAAAAGCACTTTGGAGTCAGAGACTATGTTTTACTTTAAATCCCCAATGTCAAGCGCATTATTAGTAAAGCAGGCAGTGACTGAAGGATGGATAAGTGGGTGAGTGAATAATAGAAGCAAAGTGCCTTAGGAATCAGAGACTGTTTTTCTCAATGCAGAAGGAATAGTGTCATCAAAGATGTGTTTGAGAATCCATAAAGCAGAAGTACAGCAATGTTTGTACAATGACTGGGAGTAAAGTGCAAGAGAATGATTGCTCTGCAGGATCAATGCCTTCGGTGTCCTAGTATTGGTGCAAATGTTCATACACTGTGTGAATGTGAGACAGAGGAATAGACATCAACCTGAACAAGCAGCACGTTTTTGTAGGGTTGATTTAATATTAATCTCGTGGAGCTATTCCCTTCTATTCACTGGGAATGAGCCATCTTCTCTATGAGTTAAGGAAAAAAATCATACAAAAGGTTAAGAATCACTGCTCCATGGTTTAAAACCAACCATAAGTTAAAATATAAGTAAACTGTACATGAGACCAATTTAAAAGCATATTGCCCGTGATTCATTGTCTGGCTGCTGCTCTAAAGGCTGATGGATGTTTATATCAGAGTGGGGAAGGACTGACATGTGCTCACATAGTACTTTCTGTGCTTTTCGAGCTCCTGGTGAGACCTTCGGGCATATACATGGTAAGAGTGTACACATACTGATTTTCCCCAATTACGTCCTTAGAATAGCCATGGCTGCGAAAGCTCAAGCCATTTTTTGTCTCTCTTTTAATACATGGCTAAATTGAGAAATATATTAAGCAGGGCTTCTTTTCTTCACTCACTCATCAGTACTGTAAAACAATTTTTTGTTTCAGAGCTGCCTGTTGTAGCAAACAATATTTCTTAATTTCATTTCTCTGAATTTTATTGCTTTCTATTGTTGTCTTTCCATTGTCTTTCTATTGATTCTTACATATCACTTGAAAGATCAAAGGACTTCATTTTGTAACTCTTGGAGGTGGATCAAGCCAACCACAAATTTGTACATTGTTTTGTAACTTAGAAACACATCTAAAATTAAAATTGACTTGGGTAGAGGAAGAATGTCTCCAAGAGGCCTCGTAGTTTTCATTATACCAAGGGAGGATGAAATTGGTATTTTGGTTTTAAATAAGACACACACACACACACACACACACACACACAGAATTAATGTGATTTGCAATTTCATCCTTTTCCTGAGAAGAATTCAAATTTCTAATATTGCAAAACAGGCGTAAAGAAACAGTTAAAAAAAAAAAAAACAAGATATAAAAATACGTATATAATTCCCAGCCTAACCACCCTCAATAATTTCAGATTTGATGTATCTTATTGTTTGCTACTTGATTTTGTGCCTATGACTAAATGTTTTAATATGGGTGCCGATGCGAATTCCTCAAATTGTTTCTGTAGATAAATGTATCTATCTTTTTGGTACAAAGCCCATCAAGGCAAAGGCTAAGTTAGATCTATTTTAAGGAGAATTCTGGTCTACAGAGACTTTGTTATACTGAAGTTACTATGCATTTTTAATTAAAAATAATTTTCAAATTTTTATGATATCCCTAGGGTGCTATAAAACCAGAGTTTGTAATCACCAAAATAGACAGTTTACCACACGGTTTCACATAGTGTTATGACTTTGTAAGTAACTGTTTTATCTTTAAGTATATGTTTGTCAAATATGCTGAAAGGACATTATGTACTTTTTCAGGTTTTAAGAAAGGAAAACCATGTTAATTCAACATTTTTACATATCCATATCTGTTTCTTATAATCCCTGATCCTCATTAATGGAATGCCCCGAGGGGCACTTAAAAGCAGCTAAGCATCCGTTGAAAATGCATTATGACTTTATTTTCTTCCCAGAAAAAAAAAAAAAAGAAGAGTCTCGATCCATTTCCATCCTTATAAATTATAAAGTACTGCTGCCCTTCGCTGAGGTTTTAACGGCACCGAGGCAGAGTTCTCGGCTTGTCAGGTATTAATAATGGCTCTGCCTATCTGCCCTTCAGCTGAGACATTAAACTGAGGTCTCATCCGCTTGCCTCCAGTGGCTGCTCAGGTGGGCTTAAAGATTGCATCACACTTTTCCGAAAGAGGATGGGGCAACCTCAGAGCCTTGACCTTCATTTTCAAAACATGTAATACACAAGGCTGGGGGTAAGTTATTGCTTCATATCTGAAGCTGCTTCAGAAGTTGGTTTCCATGGGCTGTGGAATCCTCAGAATAAAAAAAATGAGTTCGAATTTTCATCTTAGACTCGTGAAATTATGAAACATAATGCAATCTCTTTTCATTCTATTTTCCAATGCCGTCAGGACAATAGGCATATCGGTAATTTGATGAGAAATAACTTTTCCATTATTGTTAAATTTTAGACGTCTACAAAAATGCTTTTTGAGAACCCATTACCTAAATAACAGGACCTTGTAAGGAGGAGGCAGAGCAGTCCCCATTGGTGTATATTTCATATACTACATTAAATCAGAAGCCTAAGAAGCAGGTGGGATGGTCCAATATACAAAGGAACATTCCCATGTCATTTCAAATGAATTTTGATTACTTCTGTACTACTTGAAGCAAGCAAATATACTCAAATTTTACTTGAGTATGTAGCATTATCCATTACAAAAGTAACTGATGGAAACAACCCAAATGTCTATCAACTGACAATAATAATAATAATGGCTACAATGTGGTGTAGCCATACAATGGGGTGTTATTCAGCCATGAGAAATGAATATGGATACATGCTACCACCTGGATAAACCTTGAAAACTTCATACTAAATGAAAGAAGACGGACACAAAAAGCTACATAATATATGATTCTCTTTATAAGAAATATCCAGAATAAAGAAATCTAGAAAGACTGAAAGTGGATTAAAGGCAGTCTGGGGACAGGGGCAAAGGAAAATAAGGGATGACTGCCTAATGGGCCTGCATGCTGAGGTTGGTGTGGGACGAGGTTGTGGTTCTGATTGCACAGCACTGTGAACGCTAATTGGCATTAAACTGTACCTTTTAAAATGGTTTAAATAGGGGCCCCTGGGTGGCTCAGTCAGTTGAGTGTCTGCCTTCGGTTCAGGTTACTGTCCCAGGGTCCTGAGATCAAGCCCCACATCTGGTGCCCTGCTCAGCCTCAAGTCTGCTTCTCCCTCTGCCTCTCCCCCTACTTATGCTCGCTCTCTCCCTCCAAGGAATAAATAAAATCCTTAAAAAAAAAAAAAAAGTAGGTAAAATGGTTAAAATAGTAAATTTTGTGTTACACTGTGTTTTGCCACAATAAAAAAGGTGTTAATATAGGGTTAAAAATGTAACTGGAATGGACAATTTGCATTTGAAAATTGGAGCGAAAGAGGAATTACCAAAATAACTCGAAGCACACTCACTTGGATTACACAAAGAGAATTGCACCTTTCCAGAATATAAATTAGATTTAATTTTCTTAACTTGACTACAGAAAGTGAGAAACTAAATGCTATCACGTGATTGCGTGACATGAAACAAAAATGGAAGTGATCCCCAACTCTCTCTTACCTGCAAGTTAAGTAAATACCTTGAAGGCAGGCTCTTTCCATTTCACGCTCTTCCCCCCAGAGTGCCTCACAAAGTTCCCACCACACATTGCTCAAGCAGGGAATTTTCGACGTACAGGGATGAACGGAAGGAAAACACTGCCATTTGAAAAAGAACAAATCTATAATTTTAAAGAGGCCTCTTTTAAATAAGACTCCAAAGGCCTTGAATCATAAAAATCAAAGAAAGATAGATTTCTCCAAATCCTCGTGATCTCAGAAAGACATACTGTCGGACTCTTTGAGGTATCTCAGGAGAAAGCCCTGAGGCTACCTCAGCAATTGTAGACCACCTCCTCTCAGCATCTGTAATAGGAGTAGGATCACACCTCACTTCTCGGTATCAAATATTACGCTACACTTTGCTTTGTCACCCAGTACAGCAAGAAATATAAAACATTGTTTTTAACTGGATAGAACAGCACATTTCAGAAACCACTGAAGGGAAGTGTCTGTTTTAAGAATTTCTTCCTGAACACCATTGTCTCTACCGTGGCTTCATAAAGAAGTCAACCGGTTTAAATTTATGATTCATGTAGCCTTCCAGGCCACTTCATTCAACTCTTTTTCCCTACAACCATGCAAGAGAAGGATCCCGCTGGAACTTTGGACAGGGAAGGAATGAAAAGTTGCTTGGAATAATTCAAAGACACTAGACATAGGAGAAGGACAGAAAAATATAAAAGCCATCATCTCTAATTCTCTCTGGATGGGTGTGCAACATTTGATTTGGAAACTACAAACCAGAGTGAGTTCTTTTAGCTCCTGTGTGAAGGTTTTATAATATGACCAATAGCATGTTTTTTCTCTTCTCCAACAAGCAGATCAGGGTGATTCTGAGCTGAAAGAAGGAAATAATTACCAAACATTTTTAGAATAACTTCCTCACAGGGAAGGAGTCCGGACAGGGTATGAGAGGACCACGTCTGTAAAACTCGGACTTAGCTTCCACAGTTGAAGTGATAACTTTGACAGCTAGGTAGCTCTTTCCAGGACATCACAGCTCTTCATAAAACTCCCTGTGTAACTGTTCAAGGTGAGAGGCTGAATAAAACGCTATGATAAAAAAATAAAGCTGGTAGAAGGGAAAACTTTCTGTACAAACACATTTTAAGTACACTTATTAGGGTAAAGTAATTTTTACTATAAATATTTCATGCTGAGTCAGATTTTTCCAATATATGATCTCCTACCTGGAAATAAATTAGAAATTTTTGAAGGCTGCATGAATATGTTCAAGCCACTGGCAGAAAAATGCGGTAATGGTGCTTTAAAAGACTGAATAACTAACAATTTTCACAACTGCTTAATTCAGGGTGGGTGTATAAAATGCCAACTCCAACCAGTCAATTCAGTCATCAGGTAAAAAAAGAAAATCAATTACTCTTATTAAAAAAAAAAAACACTTTAAAAAGTAAAATCGATTACTTTGGCATCATGTAACTCATTGTATTAGCAGACTGATGAAATTCCCTGTTTTCCCTATTTTCAAAAGCTTCAGGAAATATGGAAATGTGGTTTGACCCATGTTACCGTGTTATACACAAACACAAACATATAAATATGTACATCTAATCTAATATGGTGAAAATCACCTAAAAGTCACATGGAAATGTGGAAACTGTGGTGACACTAAGTTAATTAATAAACAAATAAGGAGGGGTGCCTGGATGGCTCAGCCTCTGCCTTCGGCTCAGGTCATGATCCCAAGGCCCTGGGATGGAGCCCCACATCCAGCTCTCTGCTCAGCAGAGAGCCTGCTCCCCCCTCTCTCTCTGCCTGCCTCTCCGCCTCTTTGTGATCGCTGTCTGTGAAATAAAAAAAAATCTTAAAAAAATAAAAAAACAAACAAATAAGGAGCATACTTAGTTTTCTGGAACACTATTATCATAAGAGAATGACATAAAATGCTAGGCACTTCCCTATTCTCTTTGATTATATAATAGCAAAAGTAATAGCCAGTATGTATCGATTAACTCCAAGTGTACCACCTCACTTAATCTTTAAAACAGACCAAGGCACAGACACATCAGTCATCTTGCTAGGAGTCAGGAATCTGACAATGTCAGAACATGGATTTGAACCTGTGCTGTCTGAGGTCAGAACCCTATGAGATCGTTCTAGAAATAGGATAGATGTATAAAGAATTTGCAATACATTTAACCTAAATTCCCAACTGATTCAAGTGATGGGGCTGATTATTTAAAACTTGCACTTTTTGTCTCATCCAGGGCCTTCCCTAAAAATCTTATAAATTTAAACATTTAATATAGGTGATCAGGGTTCAAATTTTTATTGGTTGAGATTTTTTTTTTAAGATTTTATTTATTTATCTGACAGAGAGCGAGAGAGAGCATAAGCAGGGATAGCAGCAGGCAGAGGGAGAAGCAAACTCCCTGCTGAGCAGAGAACCTGATGCAGGGTTTGATCCCAGGACCCTGGGATCATGACCTGGGCCAAACGCAGACACTTAACCGACTGAGCCACACAGACACTCCTGGTTGAGCATATTTAGAATGAGGCCTCAGTCTTAGACAAGTCAGGAGTCCATTTTTAATCAAATTGCAAAATGAAGATAGAAACATTTTATTTCTTATCAAGAGTGTTCAATGAGAACACAGTGTCTTTATGCCACTGACCTCAAACTTAAACTGTAACTGTGGTACCTATGGATCACCTCCTGCTGTGTCATGAAGAAGCAGTGTGAGAAATGGTCTTGAAAAGGAACCAATGAACCCTGCTCCCTAGGATGCAGGAATGTCATGTGATATTAAATTGATGCCAGATCAGCTTTCTTTCTGCTTCTTCATTTTCTTGCCTCTATTTGCTTATTATCCTCCAGCCCAAGGGGGACCACTAGGTGTTTGAGGTCTACATGCCAAAGACTAATAAAGCTGGGACAGACTTGGTTGTAGAAATCAAAAATCTAAGGGTTATTCTTGATTACACCACATCTCTCTCACTTTGATTACTTGAGAAATCATTGAATCTCTCTGAGACCCTTTGTCTCTTTGTAAAATGACAGTAATTATACTCGCTCTGAGTTTCTATGAAAATCAAATGAGATAATATGTGTGAAAATGCTTTGTGGATTGTCCAAGTTGCTCTTTTTGGTGAAGAGGCTAATTTAATAACCATCCCCTTCTTAATATGTTTATAAATCCAAAAAGCTGGGAAAGCCTTTAAAAATAATGTACTTTGATTTCCTTGATCTTACTACCAGTCTAAGAAAATTATGAACCCAAGTGATAATCACGAAAGAGACAGGCACAGAGACCAGGGTTGGGTCCAGCATGGGGAGGACCAGGCCTGAACCAAAGGAGGAAGGTTAGTGAAGGTAAAATGTCCTATGAACACTAAGTCAGCAGGCCTGGCTGGCAGGCTGGCTTATCTCAAATAGACAGAAATGTCATTTTTCAGTTTTTTAAGGGTTCTGAATTTCTTACACTTCAGATATGAACATTTTTTTTAAGATTTTATTTATTTATTTGACAGAGAGAGAGAGAGCACAAGTAGGCAAAGCAGCAGACAGAAGGAGAGGGAGAAGCAGGCTGGGCAGGGAGCCCGATGTGGGGCTCGATCCCAGGACCCTGGGATCATGACCTGAGCCAAAGGCAGACACTTAACAGATGAGCCACCCAGGCACCCTGATAAAAACATATTTAATTATGAATTTCAAAGATAACTTTGAATGTTTTGAGTAGGTTAGTCATTCTTACAATTTTTATGTGTTATGAATAGATATGAATATGCTAAAAACTCTTCCTTCTATCATAGTTATTCAAATGAGTTACTATATTTCAATAAGTACATAAACAAAATTGTCAGATACACAATAATTGCAGTAACATTAAAGACATATTTATTTTTTAATTTTTTTAAAGATTTTATTTATTTATTAGACAGAGATCACAAGTAAGCAGATAGGCAGGCAGAGAGAGGGGGGGAAGCAGGCTCCCTGCTGAGCAGAGACCCCGATGTGGGCCTCGATCCCAGGACCCTGGGATCATGACCCAAGCCGAAGGCAGAGGCTTTAACACACTGAGCCACCCAGACACCCTTAAAGAAATATTTAAAAATTCAGAATGTTTCATCGATGACTTGCCAAATTTCTCCATGAGGTGTTTTGTTTTTTGCTTCAGTGTTATATGTGTATACCACTAAAACATACATGTGTAAAAACATGAGCAAACAGAAAACAGTAAGACTAGCTCGTACACAAATTTGTGTAGCAGTCATACTGAACATCCGTCTAAGAACTGTGAATAAGAAAAGTCAGAAAAAGTTCTAACTTTAAAAAGATTTAAATATGAATATTCATCTCACTCTTAACAATCAGTTAAGGTCTGGCCACTATTTTATTAGAAGTGGAAGACATAATGCCTATGACACAGATTTAAGAAAGGAACAAAATGAGGAAAATATATAACGGTTAAACAAAGCACGGGAGAATTGGAGCTGTGATTCCATATTTCATTTTCAAAAAAAGAAGACTGAAGATCCTTTCAAGTTTTGTTCCCCTAGGGTCTCCAAAATAGGACACTGTATTGAAATCAGCAGGTCATGCACAAGAAGATGGTTTAACTGCTAATTAACACTAGATGATATACTGAGAATTACATGCTAATTAATTCTCTGTAGGTCTAAATGCCCTTTCTTCTATGTCATTTTCAATGAACATATTAACATGAAGACTAAGGTAGCATGTCTGTCACATGAATTAGTAATCAATGAAAATTGTGTGTGAAAAATTAGATGTATTAGGAATTTTTTTTTTATACAGAGATGACTGAAATGCAGAAAATTGCTTACTGGGAAAAAGCCTACAGACATTCATGTAAATGTCCATGCGGATATTTTGAAAAACATAAAAGCGTTATCACGAGAAAAAGGAATGAAAGTGAGAAAGGAATTTAAAATCTAGAAGATGCCTGCTTGTAAACCCTTAATTTCAAGAGCTGGACTTGCCTACAGCCAGAGCATTATGTCAGTGTGACCCAACTGCGCCTCAGTGAGTGGTTTCATAAAATCCCTTTAACGAAATCCCTTTAAGAGTGCTTCTTACAGCCGCCCCTTTTAGCCCCCTTGCCTGCGGTCTGGGTTGAAGACATGTCCATGAGGCAGAGCTTGCCTGACCGTCTGAAAAGCACGATTTCCCTGGGAGTAAGGGACATCTATAGTTAAGTTGGGTTTTGGGGAGTAGCCAGAGGTTGAGTAGTTTCACTCTTACTCCTTCCAGAAAACTCAGTATTTTTAATTGTGGTCACCATGTCTCGCTGGTTTGCTAATGCCCTCCATCATTGCTTCCTCTGTGGTCTTCTGAGGGTAATGAGGTTCACCTGTTTAAGAATCTCCCCACCACAAATAAACACTATCAAACGGATTTTAAAACCTCTGTGGTCGATCCTGTTGTAAAAGGCCTCACTATCCATCGGTCTTTAGATGCGATTTGTCTACTTATTTATTTATTGCTTTCATACATTATTCTATTTGGTCTCCAGCATTTAAAAAATACCTAAATATTTTACAATCATTAAAGCTGGCTGGAGAGCTTTAAAAAAAAAAAAAAACCTTGTTGCAAGAGAGTTTCTAGCAAAAGCCTCCCTTTTGGTGATGTAAGGTTGAAATGTGACTGGGTATAACAATTATAATTTTTCACATGCAAAATAATTCATCTCTTGAGTAAACATTAGCTGTGCATACATTTTTTAATAAGGAGAAAATATGCATAGCTACTCAGAAATGATAATGTGCACCCAGGAATGCATATCACACAAGGGAATGTCATTGTTTTGCTCTGTATTGACAAGGTTTTTTTTTTTTAAAGCAATTTCATTTAGAGAGGTCAAATTAAAGCCCCACAAATGAATGTACATTGTATTTTAACTAACAGAATTGTACATATTCAAAATCAAAGCGGATTTTCATTGGTAATATTTATAAAAAATAGTCAAGGTATGTAATGATAGAAGGTCTTTGAAGGTTGAAAGAGCAAGGTTTGATGATTAACACTGAAATTTAATTGTTTTATGATGTTGTATAAATTTCTAAACTTCTATTCTTAAGATCCCACATATGCAAAATAGACATAATAATATTTGCTATAACAGAGTGGTCTTGTGAGAATTAAGTAAAAAAATATAAGTCAGTTATCCAGCATATCCCCTGACATATAGAAGACAACAAATGTTATAAAATAATGATTATGATCAAAATAAACCTATTTTTTCTTTAATCAGCAGTCCCACCTATTTAGCTCCACTTTAGGTTTGACCCAGGAATAACTGATACCATTATTGAAATGTAGTAAATAAATAACACTAGCATGCAAAGCTAGTGCCTTCACAGGTCCTGGTCAGTAGCTATGAATCTCAATCTGTGTTTAATACCATGAATCACAGCAAAGAAATCTTAGTTTAGTCCTGGTGTGTTAATAAAAATCTCTTTACATCTTTGGGTGTTTGCCCTTCAAGAAAGGAAATATCTACTAGTTAAATGCATATGCTTAGGTTTGGGGGGCCAAACTGTAGATTTTTTTAGAAAAAATATTTTATTTATATATTTGTCAGAGAGAGAGAGAAAGAGAGTGAGCACAACCAGGGGGAGCGGCAGGCAGAGGGAGAAGCAGGTTCTCTGCTGAGCAAGGAGCCTGATGTGGAACTCAGTCCCAGAACCCTGGGATCATGACCTGAGCCCAAGGCAGACTCTTAACCAACTGAGCCACCCAGGTGTCCCCAAACTCTAGATTCTAGTCTTGGTTTTAACATTGATATCTGTACAACCCAGAGCAAATCACCTGATCTCTCTACGACTCAGTTTCCTTGGTGATGATAGAGGTAGGTTATGTTTCATAGGATTTTTGAGGGCATTAAGTTAGTTGAGGGTATTAAACATTTAGAATAGTATCTGGCATGAAGTAAGGAGTTGATTTATTATTATCTATAAAATAAAGGTAAGCTGTAGACATCAAAAGTTTCCTCTAGCTCTGAGCTTCTATAAACACATGATTTGAATTGCATTCTTACCCTTACCCACTAACATGAATTTTCCTGAATCTGACAGCCCTTTATCATTCTACTTCCTTTCACATTATTGTCTTCCTAAGCCTGAGGATAGGTATTGGAGACTACCAGCCTCCCTATTCCTATTTTAACACGCATATTATAGAACTAAATACGTATATTCTGTATCTGAAAATTGCCATGATTTGGGTATAATCAGCCTATTGTTTAGAGCATCAGTTCTACTACCACAAAATTTAAATATACTTCTACCGGCAAAAGAGAATAAGACAGTATTTCATTCTTCTATCTGTGGCATTGATCTGAACTAACGTAGAATCAAGGGAAGGAGTGCTGGAGCTGTTTCAGGAAATTTAATTGTTCCCTAGTGTATCCAAATACCCCTTACATTTGTTATATTCCCAGGCATATAAAATTCTCCCTAAAATTTCATTATCTTGACAAAATTTTCTTTTAGTTTAGCAAACTGTTTTGCCCTTGAATAGGAGATTTGTGCATTGCAGGGAATGGAGGATATCTCAGAGAAATCTGGGGATGGGTATGAAACAAAGAAGTGATGTTTGGAAGAACTTGCTAGAGGCATAGCACAGCAGGGTGGCTATGAACTTAATAAATACTTTAAGCTTTTTCCTAACGGTGATTGATCAAGTCATGCTGTTTCATATTCCATATTAGAAGCCATTGGCATCCAGATTCTTAGTCTGTTTTGTACTCCTTCCCATTTTCTTCATCCATTCTGATAAGACGTCATCTTATTTTCTTGCAATTTGTCCTCCTTGGTGGCCCATTTCTCATCTTTTGTCCAAATACATTTTGACATATGTCAGCTTGTATCATTCATTATCACCACAGCAAAGGTCCCAATCCATGCCCCTATTAAATCTTCGTTAACTAGTTTGCAAAAAAAAAAAAAAGCAGAAAAATAATGGAAGGTTTCACTTTATCAATCATAGATTACACAGCCATGTGTACACATGATGCTAATTATATGTCCTGTATATACACACTTCATTACCTTACCTGCATAAAACGTACACATCAACACTAAAACAAATCTAAAAAGTTTTAAAACTCACATTCATTTTTACATTTATATGTACTCTCTCCTAAAATTCCACTAACCCATGAGTAGAGGCAAAATTAAATTATAAGCATATAAATCTATCCACAAGGGGAAAACAAGTGTGTAGAGAGAGAGAAAAAAAAAAAAAAAAAAAGGACCAGTAGGTAAAGTATTTAAAGAAATGTTCATAGGTTAGAACGCAGATGGAGGAATGGAAAATGCCTCATGGTAGATAGAGGAGGAAGCCACAGTGTAATTACCTATAGAGGAACGTAACTGCAAGAAAAGAATCAATTTGCTGGGGCACCTGGGTGGCTCAGTCAGCTAAGCGTCTGACTTTGGCTCAGGTCATGATCTCCGGGTCCTGGGATGGAGCTCTGCATCTAGCTCACCACTCAGCAGGGAATCTGCTTCACCCTCTCCCCTCCCCCTGCTCATGCTCTCTCTCTCCCTCTAATTAATAAAATCTTGAAAAAAAGAAAGAAAAGAATCAATTTGCCTCTAGAACCCCAGTAAGGCAAGAAACAATCATGAAGCTCAACACAGAGAAACCTGGTCAAAAATATAGCTAGAGTCAGGTGATTAGTACCCACCTCTCCCTCACCCTTCAAAATATACTATGAAACACAGTGTTATGTTTCTGGGGGAAAAAAAAAAATTACTCTGAAAGACATTTTGGTCTCAAGGCCACCAGGCACCATAGAGAGTTGAAGTGCAGGGCTGACGGTAGACTCCATAAAGATCTGGTACTGACCAGCCCCTCTCAGTGTATGTCCTCTGTCCTACATATCAGAACACCCTCTTCAAGATGTATAATGCCAAGCAGAAGATTGAAGAACTCTTATTTTGAAAAACTCAAATATTCCAAATAACAACACCGGAGATTCCCTCCAGTGATCAAGTTTGCCCAGCCCTGGATCATTCATGGTAACAATCAACAAGCCCCAGTCATTGGAAGAAAGAATTCAGCCTAAAAATGAGAAACCAGAAGACCCAATAGAAGAAAGAAACTTTGGGGAAATAGAAACAAAGTAGGGAGCAGGAAACTTAAGTGTTTAATCAGTATCCTCAAAAAGAGAAGATATTCCATCCATGAAATGAATGCAGGGTGCAATTAATTTAAGAGGAACAATGAGGAAACAGGAAATGGCCCCTGAAAATTAAAAACAGGACCACCGAAATTAAATATTACTACTACCAATCATGGCTATGGAAAGCTTGGGAGATTCATAGAATGCAGAATAAAACCAGTTTTTAATTGTTAAAAGCAAAATGAAAAGATGTTTTAAATGAAATATTTAATCAAGAGAATCCAAAATCCAACTAATAGAATAAAAAAAATGGGAAAAACAATCATACAACAAAATTTCTCATACCTGAAGATTTGCTCCAAAGTGAAAATCCAAATTCTTATCTCCTAATACCTGGAAAAGAGGCAGATGGTATCGTGGTTATGCATATGGAGTCTTATGCTAGACTGCCTGCATTCAATACCCATATCCAACAGTTCACCAATTGCCTACCTTTGTCTTAGTGCTCAGTTTCTTCATTTGTAAAATGGGATTGGCATTGATAATATCTACCTCCTATGAGATAGGAGATCCTCTCCTATTATGAGGATTAAATTATTATTATTATGAAATTATTATAAAAATTTTTACAAAGTTCATGAAGTAACGTATTAGAGAAAGTAAAGAATTGATTATTATTACAATTACTATAAAAATTTTGGAGGTGGGTGGGAAGAGTTTGCATATAAAATATCAGGCACTGGAATGATACCAGCTTTTATAAACAACACATTAGAAAAAAATTAAACCAAGCTTTCATAAATTTGAGGAGAAAATATTTTTAACTTAGAATTCTCGAGAAGCCAAGCTACATTTAAAGCGTTAAGGGGTAGGACAAAAGTGTTTTTAGAATGTCAAAATTATCCCGTTTTTGCTGTTTTGTTTTGTTCTGTTTTAAACACCCAAGCATTCTTTTTCAAGAAAGTCCTGGAAGAAATTCTATCTCAAAACAAGGAGGCAAATGAAGAAACAGGAAGATACT
This sequence comes from Martes martes, assembly GCF_963455335.1. Classification (NCBI taxonomy): domain Eukaryota; kingdom Metazoa; phylum Chordata; class Mammalia; order Carnivora; family Mustelidae; genus Martes; species Martes martes. The sequence goes on along the minus strand of NC_137891.1, from coordinate 102,208,921 downwards.
GAGAGTCCAGAATCAAGAGCTCCAAAAAAGGAGAGTAGTAAAAGTTGTCCCAGGATAGTAGCTGTGCGTTAGGTCCTGCAGGGAAACCAGTGTACAGTCATGAGTGTGTCAGATGTCTAGCAGAAAGAGATTGTTAGAAAAAGAAATAGAATTGTTAAGTTATTTCATGCCTTGGACCATTTGGAAAATATAGTGGAGAGGATTTTATTCCATGAACCTGAGTATTATGGAAGATCCACTGTAAATAAAAAAGAAATGAATTTTAAAAAGATACACAAATATTAATTGCCAAAAAAATTGACATGTACCAGACCAAAAAAAAAATCATACTATATATCTTAGCTCAAAAGTGAATACCATTTACAGAATTATAATGACAAGTACTGAGGACTTACGTAACCAAATCCCTGCTGTAACTCTCCCAAAGAGGGGAGGAAGTGCTGAGGAAGGTCATTAACTCCCATAGTAGGCCGTTGTGGGCTAATGTCTAAGCTGAGCTAAGAAGGCACGAAAAAAATTAGTATTTAGAAATAGAGTGCCAAATAACAGAAGAAAACACTAAATAAGTTAATTTCTGTTGCTGGGTAGCGTGAGAGAGGTCAGAAAGAAGGGAAATGTGTTATTAACAAGTTTTCTAATATAACTTGAAATTTTAAATTATGCACCTGGAATAAATGGATATGGTGATAGATTAATTGTAAAATAATATTTTATTAAAACCTTACGGCTCTCTGATGTACATCTGATGTATGTCTCCTTCAACTCTAGAACCCTCTCTTCTTAGCTAAATAGTTCATATATTAGTTTTACCACCTCTATCTCCGATCAGCTTTCAGGCTTCACATTCTCTCATAAATTCCCTTTTCTTTTATTTCAGGACCTGCCAAAGACCCTGTGGATTATAACAGCAGGTCTTTCCCATTAATGCTACTGGCAGAGATGCCCAAAATATTCCTGATTGATTGAATCCTGGTTTGCTAGTCCCTCACTTTCGGAACACTAAATTCCTTTGCAAATTAAAAACAAACACAGCTGAACTATCTTATGTTTAATTTAGCCTAGCCCAGATTAATGGAACTTTAGGCAGTTTGGAACCCTTAGGAACTTTTCCAGGATAATTATAAGAATATACATATTAGCACCAAACTTTCTTCTTTAAATTATTTTAAATACCACATTTATGAATTCGAAGATGGTAGGTTTTGGGAGTGGGTTTCCGTTTTGTGGGAAGTGGGGGGATTGATAATATAGAAATAGAGAGTGTTTAATAAGGAACATGGATTATTGTCATAAAGAAGCCCCTCTCTAAAAAATTACATCAGAGTTGCTTACAAATATTTGTCCCAAGTAATTACTAGTACGGATACATTGGTCACATACATACATATGTAATATTATTTATTTGGTGTAGCTGACATGACTATCCCTGCCTTTTTTCCCCGGCTCCCTACTGTATTAAACACATGGAAATGCTTTTCTTGGGTTCCAAAGCTACAGCTGCAATGTGTAGCTTATTTCATGGATAAAGCAATGTTTAAGACTCGGGCTGTATAACATAATCTTCCCCATGCCTTTGCACAAAAAGAAAAACAAACAAAAAATGAAAAACAGATGCTGAAATCCGCACCCTATTTTATTAAGCTTATAGCAACATAGTCTGGGGAACTATGACAGTCTCAAAAGGCTCATGCCTGTGTCACAGAATGCCTTTACAATATTTCTCTAACCCTGCTTTTTGGATACACACACATACACACACACACAGACACACATACACACACACACATACACACACACATGCACATACACATACATACACACACACATATTAACTCTCTTTGTGGGGCTTTTAAGCTCTCCCGCTACAATTTATTCCAAAATATTGCCCTCAAAGATTATAGTATTTCCTCAAAGATTATAGTATTCAAGGTCCTCCATTATTTCTAGGATGTCCATATGTCCCCATTTGCCTGAAAAAGTCAGTCCCAGTTTATATGTTTTCCAGCAAATTTAAAAATAACAATTGTTTTCACTAACAAAATTTGCCTGGTTCAGGTTTTAGGTGTTGCCTATCTAAGGAGGTAGTGGATCCAAGTCAGGTCCCTAGTTTTTAAAGGCTGGAATATGTAAATATTCTAGATCCCTGCAAGAGAGACAGTCTGGAGTTTGGGGAGGTAAAAAGAAACAGGCAGACGAGATGGAAGATAAGTAAAAATGATTCAGATACACTTGAATCAAGTGGAGCTCTAAGAAATATTAACAGATTGAATCCTGACATATGACTTAGACAATAGCTATTTTCGGTCTGGTTTGAAATTATTGGCTTGCAACTGGAGACATCGTGTGATTGAGAACCAGACCTACGAACTGATGCTTTGGCTAAGCCAGCAGGAGTCTGACCTTGCAGGATATCTTGTACAAGAATCGTGGTAAGAGCCGACCAACGATTCACCACTCAGACGTCTGCTTTGAGCAGAGTTTGTAACCACATTGACATCACTTCTACTTCCTCAACCACAAAATATGCTGTAGGAATACAGAGAAAGGTCAGGTCACTTACTAGAATGGAACGTGGTGATAAAGAAAAGTTTTCTGAGGAAAAAAAAAACAAAACATTTTATCTAAATATTTAAAGAGGAATTAAAGTTTGCCATATCAGGGAGGGAGACGTCAAAGGCTATTTCAGACCCTTCTTAATCCAGGAGTATAGCTAGACATGCAATACATGCCCAGACCCACCAAACCTGGCCCAGAGCCCAACAAATACCACGATCTTATTCCCACAGGCAAGATTTTGATTGTCCTAAACACTATCACACTGCACCTCAGTGGCTGCCAGAACTGTAAGTTTCCTTCTACCATGTATTGCTCCCCCTTGGATTTAAAAGTAATGTTTCAATTCCAGTTTCAATCCCCGTCCTCCCCCGTCACTAGCTGAAACCGTCTGACTGGACTGTGTAAATGCAAGGGTTACGTCGTTAAGTGCCTCTGGCAGGTGCTTCCTTTACAAGGTAAAGGAGTATACCATTTTCTCCTCTACCTGCTTTTCTCTCTCTGTGCTGGGGATGTGGTCTGGAGTCCTAGCAGGCGATTTGAACCATAGGAACGGGAGCCACATCCAGGGTTGGTGGAAGGAAGAGCTGGGTGTTCCTGAAAAAGCTATTCTCGAAGTCCTGAATGCCCTGTTCCTGTGTAATCACTTCCATCAAAGGAAAAAGAAGTACATCTCATGTTTAACTCACTGTTAGGTTAGCCAAACTTAATCTTAATTGATAAACCTTCTTAAGAATTGTCATTAATTTAGGAAGATCATTGGTATAAGTGGCCTCATATCGGTTCCAGGTCATCTCTGAGAACTGTACCTGAGAATCAAGTCAGATTGACCCAAAAATGGTTTTAATTATGCTTTCTGTTAAATGATTGTATTCCAAAGCACATCCCTCCTCATTTTTAGGTAAGCTGAATATTCAGCTTTATTTATGGTACATTTTAGGGGAAAAAAATATTTAAAAGCCTTTGTGTTTAATGACACAGAAATAGCAATCACCTTTTAAAGATGTTGTGGGAGCATAGATTTTAAATCAAAACAACAATGCCATTTCGAGCTGGGATGGACAAGCCTCGGAAGGATTAGGATTTGGGCTCTAATTTGCAAAGAGGCCTGCGTTTGGATTAGGATTTGACTCCAATTTCCCTTTATGGATTTAGGTAAAGCTTTTATTAATCACTCATCCTAAAGAGTGACTTGAGTCTGTGTGGGATGGAGCAACAGAAATATATTTTATCTAATAAACTCCAGCCAATGCAAAGTCTACAAGTGACTCCGGCTCTTACACCTCAGCTTCCTGCCTCTTAGATGCCAATTGGTTTTTAAGAAAGCATGTCGTTTTTTTTAGGAGTCTAAGATTCGATTCTCAGGATTCACATAGAGTCCATACAATGCAAATAATGTCCATGTTGAAATAATTTGGAAGAATTTGGTTTTTAGATAAAAAATTTTTAATGTGTGCATATGTGTATGTGTGTGTATACATATATACATATATATACATATATATAAAATGTATTATTATGCACTACATATTATGTTATTGGGTAATATTTATTTATATTTGTGTATGTGTATATAGATATAAACATTCAAAGAATTCTGGCTAAGCAAAATTCTGTATAATAAAATGACAGTAATCATCTAAGATAACATATCCGTGACAACACAAATTCTCATGTAACTGCTAATTCAGATATCAGGTCATAGACTTTGGTGCCTGAGTGCCTCAGAGCCCACTTTGGTAAACAGGGGCATGTTAGGTCTTACCTTCTGTGTAGGGAGAGAAGGTAAAGGTAGAATCATGAGGTCAGAGGGGAAAAGGGTGGAAAAGCTGGGGTTGACAGATGGTAGGACCTTGTTTCCCCCAAATTCTCTTAGCCCAAATCTACCTACGTGAGAGGTGAATTCCAGCTACCACGAAGAATTCTAATGTCTACTACTGACCAGGAATTCCCAATCAGCCCAGAACGTGGATCCTCCCCACCATTTTGCAAGGCACACAAGAAACGCTAGAAGGCACCGACTAGCCAGGAATAGAATAAAGCTTGATCTATAGACAGAGCTCAGGAATTCCAGCAGGCCGGCTTGAGGGCCAGTCCCTGACAGTCATTTCATTAACCTCTTAATAGTGATCGACTCTTTGGACCACATTTATTGTACTCTGATGGAGTTGCACTGTATTGAGAAGAAAGACAAACCTCTCGTGAATTACACATTGCCCATCATTTCCTGTGAGTTGTTGTAAATACATATGCCTGAGTCCACCACAGGAAATTCTCATTAGTGTGTCTTAATGGAAATCAGGGATCTATATTTCAGAAATCCCCCCCACACACACACACCGGGTAAATCTGATGCGTGTCCATATTTAGAATCACAGATGCAAATGACAGCTTTATGGGTACATTTTGTCTTCTCAGCAGGATGGAAAATTCCTTAAGTTTTAAGACCTGCCTTAAGACTTCTCTTGGTTACTCAACGGCTGTTACTAAGACAATGGTGACACTTAGTGCCACTTGAGTAACGTGATATGGTGGCTTCATCTTACCAGTCCAGTCATCTATCCCTGAAGATCTCTCTGTCCTGGAATAGAGAAATGAGATATATATAGTTATATAGCTGTATGTCACTATGTAATTATTACTATAAAAGTATAGTTATGTGTTTAACTATAACATACGTATATATAACTGTATATGGCACAGGCCACTCAGCTGTGGGAACTCAACCCAAAAGAACTGGACACAAAATGAAGACAGATTTCTCTCAGTTCTGGAGAGGAATGACAGGGCTGAGGAGACTTGTACCCCAAGTTGTCACCGAAGCGAACGCAGTATCTCAAGCAGTATTGAACACAGAAATGATAAGGAATTAATAGACCAAATGGTATTAGTAGTAAAAGTGGTCAGCAAATGGTATGGAGTGGCCTGAAATGAACAAAAGACAGCAGGATGTGGCAGTAGCTAGAACAAGAGAGATGAAAAGGTCAGGCAAAGGCATTGAGCAAAGGCTGGGCGGCACCCCTCCTTGGGGTCTAGCGATGGGGGCTAGTAATCCTGCAGTCCTACAGAAAAACTGAATAGTGACCTTGCTCAGGACCACAAAACTGGTGAGGTCTAAGGCATGTCAGACAATACACGTGAGAATAATTGGGGATTCTTACAAGTACTGATGGGAGGTAACTCCCAAAATGATGGGTATTTCCTTTTGGCTCATGGGTGTTGAGACTTGAGATAGGAAATAATATGATTGTGAATGTATTCAACAGGTAAAAATTTCTGTCCTATTAGTGACATATATTTTGTAGAATTAGTTTTTTTTTCCCCCCTGAGGAGCAATGTAGAAGAAAAATTATTTCCTTTTTACCTTGTTTTGTATTAAACCAGGGGACCATGGGATTAAAAATAATGCTCTACATACACAAAGTGACTTCATTACTTGTAAACATATTTGTTCATTCAGGTATTGTGCTTTAAAATATCTTTGTATATTGATAGGAAACTAAATATAATAGAGTGAGTCCACAGCACTTCTAGTAGCTCGTTCTTTAAACCGAACAAAGGGCCCAGTAACACTCCAAATACATTTCCTTGGGGCAGATTTTCTCTTGTGTTTCTCCTTCATTCAAGATAAAAAGCTAAAGCCTCTCCCTCTGTTATCTGTTTTTGTTGAACTTCGGAGTGTGTCTTTAAGTAGTTGGCCCTAATTCTTTGTTTCACGCAAATCACATGCAATTATAATAACATGTTTATACTATAAGAAATAATGTTTGTTTCTCTATGCCTTCTATTCTTCATTTAATTGCAAATAATCTCATCAGTGACTTCTCTTTTTCCCTTTCCTTTCTTAATTATTCCAACCCATATACATTTTATAAAACCTCTGAATGGGGAGGAGGAGCTATCTTAATAGATGCTTGTTATTAGACGAAAAGTGGCAGTGTGGACTTTCGATTAAAAATATTTGCAGCTCTGATTTCTTGGCCAGATTACATAATCATAGTGTACAATTTTTTTTTTTTTTTTCTCCACTTGATAGTTTCTGAACAAAGTCAATGTGGTTGCTTGCTAAGAGTACGAATTTAGGAGCCAGACCTCCTGGATTCAAACTCTGGTATTGCCACTCAACCTTTGTGACACTGAACAACTTGTTTAACTTCCCTGGGCCTCAGTCTTGTCATCTCCAAAATGAAGATTTTTTTTTAAAGATTTTATTTATTTATTTTGAGAGAGAGAAAGAGTGAGAAAGCACGAGAAGGGGGAGGGTCAGAGGGAGAAGCAGGCTCTCTGCACGGAGCAGGGAGGCTGTTGCAGGACTCCATCCTGGGACCCTGGGACTCTGGGATCATAATCTGAGCCGAAGGCAGTAGCTTAACCAACTGAGCCACCCAGGTACCCTGAAATGAAGATTTTTAATAATACTCATCTCATGAGGCTGTCAGGGGGATACAACATTAGTATTTGTCAAGTGATTGTAGCCATGCCTGAAATAAAGTGTCATATACGTGTTCAGTTAAAGTGTTGCATGCTTTAATAAGGTATAGGCGTTGCAGAATCAGAAAATACAGGGCGCCTAGGTGGCTCAATGGGTTAAGCCTCTGCCTTCAGCTCAGGTCATGATCTCGGGGTCCTAGGATTGAGTCCCACATGAGGGGGACTGCAGAGAGCCTGCTTCTCCCTCTGACCCTCCTCCTTCTTGAGCTTTCTCACTCTTTCTCTCTCTCAAAATAAAGAAGGAGCAGAGAGAAGGGGACTGCTTCCCCTTCTCTCTGCCTGCCTCTCTGCCTATTTGTGATCTCTCTCTCTCTCTGTCAAATAAATAAATAAAATCTTTAAAAAAAAAAAAAAGAAGAATCAGAAAATACATATCTTGATCTCTGCCCTCAGTTCCTGGCACAGAGCTCTTAAATTCCTTGGAATTATCAGGGTGATTGGATTGTCTTTTTTTTTTTTTTTAAAGGAGATATTATTGCTTGGTGGTCTCCTGCATAGGAGCTGAAAGAGGGCAGTCACTGGAAAGAACACTCCATGATTAGCAGTTTGGAACTTCCAGGGAACCTGGGGGGCTCAGTAAGTTAAGCAGCCATCTCTTGATTTCAGCTCAGGTCATGGTCCTGGGGTGAGCACCATTCCATGCTCAGTGGGGAGTCTGGTTCAGGATTCTTTCTCCCCCTCTGCCCCTTCCCTGCTCACTCTCTCTCTAATAAATAAATAAATCTTAAAGAAAAAAAAAAAGGAGCTTGGAACTTCCAGCCCCACACATCTCCAGGAAGGGGAGAGGGACTAGAAATTGTGTTAGTAATCTATCATACCTATTTGATGAGACCTCCATAAAAATCTCAAAAGTACAAGGTTCAGGGAGCTTCTGGGTTGATGAACCTGTAGAAGGGCTGGGAGGGTGGCACACCGTGAAATCCTCTTTTCTGTGCCTTGACCTCTGCATCTCTGCCCCCTGGATGTTCATCTGAATCCTCTATCATATCCTTTAATAATAAACGAGTAAGGATAAGGATGTGTTTTCCTAAGCTCTGTGAGCCATTCTAGTGAATTAGCAAACCCAAGGCAGAGGTCTTGAGAACCTTGATTTATAGCCAGTCAGTCCAGAAGCAGAGGTGGCAACCTGGGACCTACAATTGGCATCTGAAATGGGGGTAGGGGTGGTCTTGTAGGCCTGTCTTAACCTTAACCTGTGGTATCCGATGCTATCTCCAGGGAGACCATGCTAGAACTGAATTAAATTGTAGGGCACCCAGCTGGGGTCCGAGAATTGCTTGATGTGGGGGAGAAAACCCAAACATCTGGCGTTAGAAGTCTTGTAAGTAAGTGAGGAAAGGAGAAGCTGGGGGAGTGGTTTATCAACACAAATGCTATATAATTTTAGATAAAATGTACTTCCCACGTGCTTTTCATAACATTATTTGAAACAGCGCATTATTCCATAGCTACAATTACTCATTTCATTCCCCACGTCTGAGAACTTGCAATAATGTGATATTAAAAGCAACACTAGAATAACATGTATGTAAATAAATGTTTAACATATTTGTCATACTTACAATAGGGTCAGTTTCTGTATGTGAGATTTACAGTCACAGCTTGCACATCCATAAGGCTTCAGAGGCTGAGTACAAATTTATGGCAAATAGGTTGTGGCAATAGGACTTCCCCTGGTAGTTTACAAGAGAATATCTGCTTGTACCCACTTGCTCACTAACACTGGGAACCATCTCTTCTTTTTAACTCTTAATTTTGAAATATATTTAGAATCACATATACTTGAAAAGTCAGTACAAACAAGCTTGTTTACTCTCCACCTCCATCTCTTATTAGATACATTCTTAGGCATTTTATACTAGCAATTGAATACTAATTCTTCTCAGCTTGGTGCACATGTTAGCCAAGTGATAAAAAAAATATTATTTATTAAAGTGCATATAATTGAACTAAATGTTTCAGGTCTTAGAACTTGCTCCCAAACCTCAAACTGCATATGAACCTGGAACACCAAGCTGTTGTGTGAAAGCCAGTTTTCAAACCACAGAGTGGAAAGGAAAGACAGTTACATGATCACATTTGTAATGTTGTGTTCAGTTTTGGAAAGCACCTAATAGAGGAAATATTGAAATCCTGAAGAAGATGCATAAGGGAAGAACGATATAAAGGACGGATGAAACAGAGATGGTTATAGGAGAAAAATAAAAATTGGAGGAGGCATAACTTAATCCTAACAATTATCATAAAGTGATATTGGCAGAGGGAATACAGGGCATTTGCATAGATAATTATAGCTAATATGTAAGTTATTCTAGGCATATTGTTATTTCATATATAAATAAAATGTTCATTGTTATTTTGCATAACAAAATAACAGAGAAAACACTCCATTGAATAGAGGTGTATAAAGAGGAATAATAATAGCATCTAGCTCATAACAATCATGTTCATCACCTAATGCAGGGCCCAGTGTGCAGCTAATACTCAGTAAAGAAGAGCTATGATATTTTATTGTTTTTATTCTCATCATTCTCGTTGTTATTATTATAGTGATGGATTTAGTGCTTTGGGAAATATTAGACCCATGAGATTTTTAAAAAGGGTTTGAAGATTGGGGAGAGAATGTTAATAGGGGGTGGGAGGTTAGGCTGCATCAACATATTTCCTTCCAGATCTCAGATTCAATTATTGTAATTATGGTTTTATTTATATTCAATGAGATTATCATAGAAAAGTTTTAAAATTAATCTAAGTCAGCTTTTCCTAGGCCTCCCTGAGGGAACTTTCTGTCAAACCCTCCTTTTGCCACTCTGTGGAGGAGCAGCTAACCTAAAGAGAAATGATACCAAAAGGGGCAAGAGATGAAAAGAAACAAAGAGGTTGAGTAATCCGAAAACTAGTGGATGGTTTCCTGAGAAATCCAGGAATAATTCTGCTTTAGGGCATAAAGGAATCATGCCGAACCAAACACTAATGTGTTTCTCATGCTCTTTCCTCCTCTCTGTGGAACCATCTTTCCTATTTTCCAACTTCTACATGGGTGGTCATAGTCACCCTAGCTGTCTGGGCTCTGACTCTAATCAATCCATCTTGGCACCAATGGAGTCCTGAAAGTGTGTCTCAGGATAAATTACCTGTATTCAACACTGTACTGAGATGGAATAACATTCCATCCTAGGAGGAGTTCTCCTCCTAGGGCAATCCGAGTTTAATATGTCACAACTCAAGAATAGTAAGAGTCCATTTGAACAAGCTCTTTCAATCATATACCAAAAAAATATCAATAATGGAAATTCCAAGCAAGAATGGGGACTTGTAGATAATATTAGAAGTGTGTCTTAATGCTAGACATAAAATGATGAGTTTATTAGAGGAAAGAAAATTGACTTGGGGACTGTAGCAAGTTATGTTAAGATTAAAGCTCACTGAAATACTGTTGGTGGACAAATAATATTGAGTAGCCCCAGTATAGGTATATTTAGTATGCTATTGGCACAGGACAGATCTATAGTCAGAGTTTTGTTTTTTTCTCAGTTGGTGCTGGTGTTTTCCAGTCTTCTAGCTCTTCTGTGGATCTTTAGTACTCCATATATTGATGCTTTTCACTTTACACCAAAGTGCATCAATGAGGGAATGTCATTAATTTTGAATTTTCATCAGTCTGATGAAGACCTGATATGGTATATGAATAATGGAAATATGTCTGGAAAAGCCCTGGACCCTGAACTTTGTGAAAATCAAGAACTTATAGTTTGGATCATCTCAACTGTACACTCCTTGGAAGTTATCCTATGTAGAATCAATATCTGAGGTCCTATCAATACCTCTTAATAAAGATAGCAGATGTCTGCGCTTAATTTAGTGCTTTGAGGGTCAGGGAAGGATAAAGCTGTTATACATAATTTCTCATCATTTTCTGATTTAATTAACTTCACTATGATACTCAATTTCAGGACTGAGTCCCTTTCCATCAATGATATAAAGATTTCTTTTTAAACTAATTTTCTAATGCTTTAATACAGAAGTAACAATGTAGGAATGTATAACCAATTGCCTAAAGTTATTTCAAAATATAATTTCACCCAAGATCAATGAAATGGGGAAAGCTTGACTAATGAATAAATATAACAGAACAAAAGATCACCATACTGAGAATTAAGTTTAATAAATTATTCCAAAAGAAAAGCCCAGGAGAATTAACAGAATAAAGCTATTTTTTTTTAGATTGAAAAAATGAGTTTCCCTAATATTTATGCAATCAGTTGCTAAGTGCAGAAGAAAGAATTAAAAAAAAAACTATCAAAGGTTATAGTGTTTATAACAGCACATATTCAACAGACTGATGAGCATAAGAATTTCAGGCAATTAAAATACGTGATGGGGGAGGGTCTTTCTCTGAAATTATCAAAGGTATTTAGAGTTAGGAATCTCTAATAGGTAATTATAATTTCTTACAGCTGGGTAGGTTGACAGATGGGTTGGAAGAGTTAACATGAATCTCTTCTGTGGGGTAAAGCAATTCCAGTCAGGTGGACTGAGGCACCCACTACCTCCATCCATTCATGGCTCTGTACCTCAACAACTTGATCAGAACTCAAAGTTTTCAGGAGTTTTGGAAGTGAAACAAGGATGAGTGCCACTGAAATAATTGTTAGAAGAGAATTTCTAAAGAACATGCCTTGGTATTTGTCGTCTTTTGGCCATTGCCATCCAGTGGTCTGGTCTACAGTCAGATAGATTCTTCTTTATTTTCATTTATTTTTCCTAAGAGTTTAAAGCCACCTTTGTCTGGTGGTGTAATGGCATGTGATGTGGTTGAGCAGTGAAATATCCTTACGAATATTTTTCCTGACTTCCATATAAGTCAGTTTGCACAGCAAAGCAGATGCGTAGAAGCTTACTTTGAACATCCTTACGCAAAATTCTTGCCAGAAGACATAAACTGCTATACCCTATGGCTCAGTTCTGATGAGGAAATTCAATGACTGCCTGAAGAATTCTAAACCTACATGTCTAAGTCAGTGTTCGATGCTATGACAAAGTAAAAGGGTATTTAAAATAATTTGTTATTTTTAATGAAGTACTGAAACTTGCAAATTATTTTTCAGCAGAATTTGGAGAATTTGTCAAGCTAAACAATTAGAACACTCATCAACGTTATTGAGTTCTTTTACCTTTAGAAATGGTTTTGCTCAGTTGCATTTATGCCATCAGTCTGACTAGAGAGACTAAGAATAAGACACATCTATTAAGGACATCCTATTTTATTTACTGAAAATGTTGTCAAAGACATCACACCATATTCTTTTTACGAGAATCCAGGGGAACAATGTTTTTAAGGTATCAATATCAATAAAACATGTGCTTCTCCTGGTTTTCTGGTTTGTTCTAATAAGATTATAAATAACCGTATTGACTCTGCTTTGACTGAATGGAAAATGTGAATTAAAGTCTTAGTCTCTTATTTAACATTTAATTATGGAAAATTCAAATATATATAAGATAAACTGGACACTGCATTGCACTCCCATGCATCCATCATCAAATTTCACTAATTATCTAATCTTTGGTGTTTGTTTCATCTGAACCATCTCCCACCCTCCATAATTATCATTATAATGACAATTATTTTACTTAAAGTATACATACCTTACACTTTATGAATACCACTGTGTAACCCAGAGCTTTATTGTGATAAAGAGCATTTCCATTTCCCTTTCAAATACATCACCTTTAATGACTGAATAGGTATTTTGACATTTATCAGGGTTTTTTTAGACAGAGAGAGGAGGGGGAGGGGTAGAGCGAGAAGGAAAGAGAATCTCAAGCAGGCTGCACAACCACATAGAGCTGGACATGGATCTCAATCTCATAATCCTGAGCTCATGACAACCCTGAATTCATGATCTGAGCTGAAATCAAGAATCAGATACTTAACCAACTAAGCCACCCAGGCTCCTGGTCCTTTTGACCTTTAAATCTATTTTACTTACTTCTTCCCTCAGCCATGTTCTTAGTTCCCTTTTATCCAAATATCTTCTACTTAGTTTTGCCTTTTTATTACATATATATATATAATAAAATAGTCTAAATATATATTTATATATTTATAATATATATTTATATATATATAATTTTATATTTTATATATATAATTTTATATTTTATATATATAAATATATATTTATATATTTAGACTATTTTTATTTTTTGGAGTAAAGTGATTAAATTCAAGAAATGGGGAATTTTCAATGGGTTATTAACGAATGGGAAAAAGTTGACATGTCTTTAAAAGAAAAGGTTATTTAAAAAAAGAAAAGAAAAAGTTAATTCTTAAACACCTCTGATAGTTCTAAAAGAAAAATGAATATGTAGAAGAAATGAAGGCACATATCCTTCCAGGAAAGCTGTTAAGAATTTATTGAATTAATGATGTAAAAGCATGTTATTACCTTCAAAACAAATTTGAACTTAATATAATAAGCAGACCCAATTTAATGACATTTAGAAGACAATACATGTCTAGAATTATGTCCTTTTATATAACCAAGCTCTGCTAGAACCCTTTACTTTCAGTTTTAGTGGTTTACCCTTTGATCTCAAAATTTGATATAATAGGCTATATCCTCACATGACAAGGTTTATTGCTTATGATTAGTTAACACTCTTTAACTAAGGTAATAGATTACTTTTGTTCATTAATTTTAGTGGCTTTATTTACAAAACTTCAACATGATCTCGTAACATAACTTTAAGATATCTAGATCAGATGGGGCACCTGGGTGGCTCAGTGGGTTAGGCCTCTGCCTTCGGCTCAGATCATGATCTCAGGGTCCTGGGATCGAGCCCCGCATCGGGCTTTCTGCTCAGCAGGGAGCCTGTTTCCCTTCCTCTCTCTCTGCCTGCCTCTCTGCCTACTTGTGATCTCTGCCTGTCAAATAAATAAATAAATAAATCTTTAAAAAAAAAAAGATATCTAGATCAGAGTAAAAATTACTTCTTAAAATATGTTTCCTTAAAATAGTTGGTTATATTTATTAGTAATAATGATGAAAACAAAACAGTAGTAACTATATAGTAATTGTCATGTACCAGTGTATTCTAATTGCTTAAAATATAATTTATTAAATCCTCAGAAGAGCTTATTCAGATATATGCAGTTATCATCCCTACTTTATAATTGAGAAACTTCCTTATGCAGCTCAGAGGTTAAGCATTTAATCTCTGGAAACTGACAGTATGGGGTTGAGCCTCAGCACATATGGTGTTAGCCATATGACTTTAATCAAGTGCTTTTGTTGTCCAATACTATGGAACTGTCAAAACTAAGTAAATTACATGAACTCTCTTTCTGTTTCATTCTCCAGGGATTTTCCATGTAGCTTGGTCTTCATAATGCGAGGTGATCCTAGGCTCTTCACACATTCATGTCTTAGGACATAGCTATACATATAAGCCTCACACTGCTACCTTTCTTTGTTATCAATATTTGGTGCCCTCGGCATGCATGCAGGATCTAACCTCCTTAATTAACTTTTGTATTATTTTTTTTAAAAACCACTATTTTAAGAAACCATTTTCTGAAAGGTAAATGTTTTGTTTTGATTCTTTGAATGAATACCTACTACTGTAACGCTCAGATATCCAAAGGTAACATCTTTCCTGATGACTTTTATGAGTGCATAGTCTCTGTTGTACCAACCCATGTAAATGAAACAGTACAGAAATCTATTTACTTAGAAATTAAAGAGACCAGTGCATATAGATGACTGAAAAATGTAATAGCAAAATATAAAACAAACAGAAACTAAAAGAACTTCATTAAAATAATAAGAACATTTTATAGCTTTTTCTAATGGTGTAAGTTACTAAAAATATCTCAGGATCAAAAAAAAAAATTCAGGTTAGGTGCAGCCACCTCCATGTCGACTATAAGAAAAGTAGATCAGGGACACTACAGCTCAGTTTTCTGGGTGTTTCTTGGACATAAAAGTGAAAGGGCAAGGATATGAAGGAGAAAAAATTTATATAAAGTACGAGGGAAAATATGGGGTTATTTCCATTCCACAATGAGCCGTGAGGTAACTTGATGGGTTATGTGGACATCAGCCATTGAAAGGATACTGTGATATCACCAAGAGAAGACAAGGTTATCCCACTTGTGGCTCATTGTTAACTTCTCCTCAACCCATGCTTCTTTTATACTGTAAACATGCTTTTAATCTGTATCTGCAGAATCTTTAGGACATCAGGGGGAGTGGTATGGGAACCACTAATTTTCTTTAACAATAATCTGAAACAGTTTATGACAAACCTCAGCTTCTTCCTCTGTGTTTAATCAGGGGACTCCTAAAGGGATATTGGTCATCCTTTTTATCTTCTCTGTCTGTGCTTTGAAAGACAGGGCCAACTAAACCCCTTTTCTCATTCCATTTTCTTTCTAGCTCTGCATTGCTGAGTATAGTAAAGGCAAACTCCTCATCTTGCCCATGAATCCCCCATCTGATCCTAATGGTCTTCAAGAACACTCCTATCTCGTGTCGATCAGTAGTCTTCTAGCAGTAAATCACCTATTCTTAACTTAGGCTTAAGAGAAACACAGTAAAATATTATCTTCCTTTTTTTCTTTATTCAAGTGTAAATTATATTAATTTGGTGTTGTTTTTACCATCATTGCAGCAAAGTCAACCCCACTCAAAAGCGTATAGGAGTTTGCTTACATAGTAGGAATACTGCCATGTGACCCCACCCTCACCTTAATACCCACTGTTAAAAGACAAATTGAAACATTTCAAGAATTTGAAGAGTTAATTGGAGCAAAAATCTATTCCAGTCAGGCAGTGCCAAACCGGAAATGGTTAGGAGTTCTCCATCAAGAGCTCAGAGAAAGGCTTATACAGAGAAGCTGTGGAAGCACGGAAGGGAAATGATTTGATTGGCTGTAGTTTAAAGCCTCGTTAGGTCTTCGTGACTGGTGGTCCCTAGGTTGTGATTGCATTACCTTGAGGCATTTGCTGGCTTAGATTTTGCTTTGCTTACATACCTGGCCATTACATTAGAGCCACCTCAGTCTAATTGCCTCCTTATTTAATCAATTTAACACAACTCTACTATTTCTTACTCTGAGGTTCCTAAAAACAATTAGTGCAATTTCACCAGAAGTTTCCGATTATAATGCCAATTATGAGATGGAAATAAAAGTGGGAAATTTAAGAGGATCTTTTCTAATATATATTAGTGCAAAATAGTTTACTTTTTAAAAGGCTAATAAAAAGATCGTGCCTTGGGAGTGCAGGTAACTTTTATGTTCAATGTTCACTAGCCTATGGATGCAAAATAGGTCACAAATTGGCCAGTGGCCCAATTATAAGGTCTGGCAGTTTCTTCTGCTTGGCTGCAAACCTCAGTATGTCCTTCAACCACCAGAAGGGGGTGCCTTCTTGGTACTCAGAGGAGTTCAAGCAAGCTCTCTACCCCCTACAGCCACTCCACAATGCTGAATAGCATTCTTGGAAGTCTCTTCTGCATCCAGCTGGCCTTTTTTTTTTTTAAATGCCATCTAGCCTTGTGTTATTGAGAAGTATTCCTTCAGTTCCATTGGGCCACTCAAGACACAGAGAATTCTGGTAGATTGTCAGCTCCTGGCAAAGAGGGAATGTGCCAGTTTTTTGGCATACCCACACTCAGAGCGGGCTTGCTTTAGTCTAATTTTTCTTACAACACACGCGGAGTCATTTTATTCTCAGGGTACTTGTGTATACCTAAATTAACTCGGAATTGGGGATATTCTAGAATTAGCTGCCCTGCTGATCTCAGAACTCTTTAAACTCTCTTTTGCCTGGATTTTCCTTTGCAATGCACCTTGGCTCACAGACCCTTTAGTGCCTTGCAGAACTTTAGCTTTTATTGGCAGCTGGTCTCCCTTCTACAAATTTTATACATCTGAACTTGGATTGAAGACATGGTACAGTTTATTTTCTCCCTGTAGGATGCTCCATGGAAATCACAGAAAGCAGTGGATGTGGACAGATACTTGGTTTTGAAAGAAAAGAAGTTGGCTAAATTTACATGCCTATTTGAGACCAGCCAACACTCCATTTCCATAACCAGTGGAATGGTATTTAGAGTTGAAGTATTAAAAATAAAGAAAATGACACCTAAGCAGACAAATAATATTTTAATCTCATATACATCCAGTGATGACAGCATCCAGTGTCGCCTCCACTCTGCTTTATCCCTTGGGATACATAAATTCACATGAACGGTAGCCTGTAAAAAAGACAGAGAAGAGAAGGGGTGTGCCAGTTAGTGTTTACAAAAGGGCCAGCATTTGATTGTGAGCTTAGCTTCTTGAAAATGGTAAGGGAAAGCAGCAAATAGAAGAAAAATCATCACTACTTCAGAACTTTAAAAAAAAAAAGATGTCCATTAACATAAGTATGTCAAGGACACAAAATAGAAAAATTTTTATTAAAAAATTATCAGTAGATGATTGTAGGTACAACAAAAGAATCCCTGCTACTTTAAAACATAACCTTTAATTCAAATGGTGCCTAATCAAGATAAAATTAGGGTCAAAGTCTAGCTCCCATGGTGCATATGCCAAAAATTTTACTCCAAAGAATGGAGAAAGCATTTTGGACAAAGCTTATCCTTAAAGCACGTTTTTATGTTTATTTCAGTCTTTTCTTTCTCCATTTTCCTTATACTTTCTGCTTTCCGCTGAGCCTGTGTCCATGTACTAAATAAGCAAATGTGCTTTCACTGATACTTCAAAATGTTCCACGCAAAGGAAAAGATGAACAGCCCAAGATCATGGTCCTGCTGTTCATTTTGACAGAAAGAGTGAGAAATGCCACTCAAAAACATAATTTCACAATGAAAATGTTGACAAAGCAAGGCCCTTCCCATGTAATATAGCCTATGTTCCTGCCAATAACAGTTGCTGAGATCAACGAGAAAGGGATTAAGTGAGCATTTGCTTAAAGGTGTTTTCATATAATAGCAGTGCCACCTGACTGAAGATACCTTGCCACTTGAATGAAAATAGCTTCTTCACTGCAATAAAACATGAATTTGTGTGATCACCTGGAATTACATTAATTCATTGTAATTGGTAGACAGTATGCTCATGCGTTATGGACTGAAAAATAACATCAATACATTTACGGAGCTGAAGGTCTTTTTTTTTTTTTTTACTTCCTAATGAAATTGATTACATATAACAATTTTATTCAGTTTTCGTACTTCCATTTTTTCCTTACTTAATGAATCTTTTATAATCTATAAAGTAAATTATAATTCACGAATATCTGATTTTAAAATCAACTGAAATCACTGACGAAGGGAAAATAAATCTGTGTGAATCCTTATTCAGACATTATTTGCATGCACATTTATAAACATGACTGTTTATATATAGTATGCTAAATGTCTATGTACAAATATAAACGCAAGAATGAATACAATTATATGGCTATCAACCAGTAAAACATTCAGTGCACATTATACTTTGTGGAATATATTTTGCCTGGATGAGTTGAAACAGATTGTATAATAAAATGAACATGGCAAAAGTGGGTTTTAAGTCAAGAAACAGAACAGTAAAGCAATTTCCTGAGTTATTTAAATGCTTTCAATGAGAAATGTCATTACATACTTGAGTTACACTGGCATATAATTACATGAGCATCACAAATAACAATGTCTTACTAAGAAAAACAGAAGTTATTATAGAAAAATTATTTCCCATCATGAATCTTCCCTTTAAGCTCAGGTAAATACACACAAAGAGGATTTGCATGTTTTCAAAATTAATTCTAGTCA
Organism: Martes martes; assembly: GCF_963455335.1. Classification (NCBI taxonomy): domain Eukaryota; kingdom Metazoa; phylum Chordata; class Mammalia; order Carnivora; family Mustelidae; genus Martes; species Martes martes. The sequence goes on along the minus strand of NC_137891.1, from coordinate 102,190,051 downwards.
TTAAACCATCAATTATTATGATTTTAAAAAGTTTGTTTCTAATTACATTTTTAAAAATCTTCCTCAGTCTTAGTAATTTTGTGTTAAATGTGAAATAGCAATAATTATTTACTGAGAGTTAAATTCAAGTAATAGTTTTATTCAAAATTATTATAATTGTAGAGAAGGTAGTAAAACCATAGGTTACATTTTAAAAGGTATCTATTGTTCTTTGTATTAAAATTAGATATTTGCTAGACTTTCAAAATATCTATTCTATAGTTATAAATAATTGATAATGTAAAAATCACAAGTGACCACTTCTCCCACTTTAATGATGATAAAGATCCAGATTCTACAAAATTGTAACTTTGAGTTCATAAGGAGCTGAGGTCGCAAGGTAATCAGATAAAGTGAATTTCTAAGTATGACAAGACCACTGAGATACGGTAGAGCAGGACATATGAACTGTTTTACACTTTAGTAGAATATTGGAGGAATTGGAGGTAATTATAAAAGTGGATAAGAGGAAAAGAACTGATATTTTAATGACTTCTGTAAGACTCGTACAAACCAGAGTATCAGTTTAGAATCCCTGGGAGTCCCAGATACAAAAAAGCCAATCAATAACAAATGACTTCCTCTTTTCCATTGGTTTCCACTGGTGATTACAAGAAAGACTGTGGATAGGGCAAAGACAAGAGAAAGCTCCCCACAGTGGTGCACAGAAGGTTTTTTTTTTCATATGAAGCAAATATTATTTGGCACTACAAAAGTGAAAGGATGCCCTCTTTTCCCAACTTCCAAGACAAGATTCACTGCTTTTGGGCAAGTAGTAGAAATATAAGTCATCTGGGAGTGCCTGGGTGGCTCAGTTGATTAAACGTCCAACTCTTGGTTTCAGCACAGGTCATGATCTCAAGGTTGTGAGATCAAGGACTGAGCCCTACATTGGGCTCCTGCTCAGCACAAAGTTTGCTTGGGATTCTCTGCCTCTCCCTCTCTTTCTGCTCCTCCCTTCACCCCCCTTCCCCACTTTATGCACTTGTGCTCTCTCTCTCTTTTTCAAATAAATAAATAAATAAATAAATCCTTTAAAAAAAAAAAAAAGAAATACAAGTCATCTGCTGCTGGAGGACGGGGAGAAAGCCTTTCAACTCCTTGCTTATATGCAAAAGTTGGCAGCTACTGCTGCAAAGTGGTAGGAGAAAAAAATCATCTGTCACTGGAGGAAAGGCAGAAAATCCCACATGAGACAGAACCCCTCACCAATACACAGTAGGTATCTGAGGCTGCCAAGAGGAAAGTGGTGGGGACACAATAGGACACAAGTTGATATAGAGCAGAGCCTAGCTGTCACTGGGGGGCAGGAGCATAGGCGACAAGAATGCTGAGGAAACACCTCTGAGACTGACACTGGAGCCTGAGAAGCCTGACTCTTATCTGACCATGAACCTGACACGGAGTAATAAGCAACATCACTAGATCATGAGGGAGGGGGAAAAGTAAGGAGAGAATCTCTTCTTGGTACCTGTGTGCAGGGTCTGCCAAAAGCTGAGGATGGAGCATGGGGCAGATCAACTTAGATGAAACCCTTTATGCCCATATGAAGCATAAGGTAGTACAAGCCCACCACTGAAATGTAACATCAGTAGTTATAGCTACAGTAAAACTCAAACTCCCTTCACTTACTGATTAGGTTGGCTTGGACCCTCACAAAATGCCTGACGGAAGAAGAGAAATGCCCATTTCTGGATATAAATGCTATTTACCTCTGCCTCTAATGTTCTGTTATGTCCAACATGTAGCATTCAATCAAAGAATGCACTTTTGACCCTTGGGCAATGCAGGGGCTAGAAGTGCCAACCCCTTCGTGGTTGAAAATCTGCATATAACTTTTTACTCCTCCAGACTTAACAACTTATGGTGTACTGCTGATCAGAAACCCTACTAATAACATAAACAGTTGATTAACACATATTTTTAAAGTTATCAGTATTATATATTGTAGTCTTATAGTAAAATAGGCTAGAGAAAAGAAAATGTTAAGAAACTCATAAGAAAAATACATCTACAGTACTGTATTTATTGAAAAACAAGCCTGCGTGTAAGTAGACCCATGAAGTTCAAACTTGTGTTGTTCGAGGGTCAACTGTATTATGAGATACACAAAACAACATATTGTCAAGAGAAAAAATAGTCAACAGAAAGAGAAACAGACATTGCTCAGAAATTAGAACTACCAGAGAAATACTTCTAAATGACTATGTTGAATGTGTGAAAAATTTCTTTTTAAAATATATTTATTTTAGAGAAAGAGGGAGAGCGCTCATGTGCAAAGGGGAGAACAGGGAGAGGGACAAGCAAACTCTGCTCCATTGAGCACAGAGTGTGACATGCGGATTGATCCTAAAACTCTGAGATCATGACCTGAGCAGAAATTAAGAGTCGAATGCTTAACTGACTGAGCCATATAGCTCAGTCACATTAGGCACCCCAAATGTGTTAAAGATTTTACTAGGAAAGGTGACCAACAAGTATGAGCTCTGATGAAATTCAGTAAGGAAATGAAATGAAAGCTTGGAAAAAAAGGTGAAATAGAAATGCCAAAACAAAACAAAACATGGTATTAGAGATGAAAAATCACTGCAATGGAGTTTTAAAAGCAGACTAGCTATAGCAGAGGAAACAGCATACAGAACTATATAAACTGAAACAGAGGGAAAAAAGAAAAGAAAAGAAAAATAGAAACAGGCTTTCTATATCCATAGGATAAATATAAAACAGTCTAAAATATACCTATAGCTGGATTTGTGGTAGGAGAAGAAATAAGTAACAGGTCAAATGAGAAGTAACAGTTTTAGTAGATAATGTCTGAGAATTTTCCAAAATTAATTAAAAAAGAAAAAACAAAGATCCAAGAATGTTAGAGAACTCAAGCAGTAAGAATACAAAGAATTCTTTGTATGCTAAAATCCAAAGGAAATAGAAAATCTTGAAAGAAAAAAAATGTTTATAAAGAAGTAAAATTAACATCATCAGACATCTCATCAAAAAGTAGGTGACATCTTGATTATAGTAAAAGAACAAAATAAAGTGACATCTTTAAATAATAAACTACAAAACTGGCAAACTACAATTGTATACTGAGAAAATAAACCTTACAGAAATGAAATGAAATAAAGATTTTTCAGAAATACAGAAACAGTTAATTAGCTGGCATCAAATAGGAACTGCAAGAATGGTTCAAATGTTTTTCAGACAAAAAGAATGTGGTAGATGGAAATTGGACCTAAACAAAGAAATTAAAAAACCAAAGTGGGAAAATATAAAAATATTTTCTTTAATATTTTAAAAAGATAGCTTTATGAAGAAAAATACAACAATGTATTTCATAAACGTGTAGAATTTATAAGCAAGTAGAAATAAAATATACAAGGAAAAAAGCACAGAGGATTGAATGGGCAGTGGAATGTACACCCTTGCAAGTGACAGTTATAATTGAGATAAATTAAAGACAGTGTAATTGGTAAAAAAAAGTTTTTAATTGGTGCAATTAAAAAGTCAGTAGTGATAAAAAAAAAAAAGGAAACAAAAATTACTAAGTTGACATCCAGTTTCAGCTCTGATGTATAAAGAACCTGAAATAATCACCTCCTTTTTTTGACCTTAAAAAAAAAAAAAAAAAAAGCTGGACAACTAGAAAGTCAGTAACTTTTCTCAGACTCCTCAGAAATGGAAAACTGCAGGACAAACTAACACCCCAAAATCTGGAGATAAAGGTAAGTCCATAGTGTCACAACCAAGATTTGCTTATCTAGAGTCCAGGACGTTGAGACACATAAGTCGAAATTTTGACAAAAAGCTGGTGGTTGAGTGTGCACTATTGGGAAAGCAAGAAACTCCTAGGGTAGCAATCCCGTTCACCCCACACTTTTGTGGGCCTTATGTTCAAGAACCTCACTGTATTCTAATCTTGAAGATCTGAGAAACATCCCCACAGTGTTCTAACAGATGAATGGGAAAAGCAATCCTCGTGAAATGAGATAAACGAGCAAGGAAGAAAAAAAATCTACATCCAATACTAGAAAACATAAAGAAAATTTTGCCATAGTTTCTACAGACAGTAAAAATGATAAGAGAATATTATGAACAATTTATGTTCATTAATTTGATTTAGATTAAATAGAAAAATGTCTGAAAATTAAAAATATGTCAAAGTTCAATGAAAAAGAAATAGATAAATTGAGTAGCTCAATATCAATTAAAGCAATTGAATAGACCGATTGAATTTTTAACTTAAAAACTTTCCCACAGGGGCACCTGGGTGGCTCAGTGGGTTAAAACCTCTGCCTTCGGCTCAGGTCATGATTCCAGGGTCCTGGGATCGAGCCCCGCTTCGGGCTCTCTGCTCCGTGGAGAGCCTGCTTTCTCCTCTCTCTCTGCCTCTCTCTCTGCCTGCCTCTCTGCCTGCTTGTGATCTCTGTATGTCAAATAAATAAATAAATAAATAATAAATAAATAAATAAATAAAAAGAAAAAAACTTTCCCACAAAGAAAACCCTAGTCCCAGGTGGCTTCACTAGTGAATTCTACCCAATATGTAAGAAAAAATTATAGAAAGACTTTTCCAGAAAATAAAGGTGTAAGTAACTTATGACTTACCAATTCATTTTATGAGGCTAGTTTTTACCTTGAAATCAAACTGATTACAAGAAAAGAAAACTGCAGACCAATATCCTTTGCAAATATGGAAATAAAATTCCTTGGCAAATACTAACACAGTCCATCAAGCGGAATTTATTCTAAGAATGAAGGGCTGATTCAAAATTCATACATCAATCAATGTAAATTACTATGTTAACACATAAATAAGGAAAACATGAAAAGATTCAGAAAAAAACATTTGACAAACTGAGCAGCCAAGCACGACAAAACAAAAACAAAAGCAAAACAAACAAACAAAAAAACCTGTCAGTAAACTAGAAATTGGAGAAAAATTTCTCAAGTTGATATACAACCTATAGCTTATACTTGATAAGAAATGGCTGAATTATTTTCCCTTAAGATCAGAAACAAGCTAAGAACGTCTGGTCTCACCACTTCCATTCAACATTTTATTGCAAGTCTTAGAAAGTGCTATACTGCAAGAAAAAGAAATAAAAGTCAAATAGATTGAATAGGAATAAAACTGCCATTAATGGACGATAACATGATTTCATTAATAAATGATCCCAGGGAGTCTACAAAGAGACAACTAGAACTAATAAGTGATTTTAGCAAGGTTGTAGAATACAATGTAAAAACTCAGTTGCATTTTTAACTATTAGCAAGGAGCAATTGCATTGAAAATTTTAAATCTCATCTACAGTACCATTGAAAATTATGCAAATGATTTGGTATAGCACTAAGGAAATATGTGAAAGACCCATACATGAAAACTACAAAATATTGCTAAGAGAAACTAATGAAGACTTAATTAATTGAGAGATATTTTATGTTTGTGGGTTGGAAGATTCAATAGTGTTATGATACCAATATCCTCTATCTTGACCTATAGATTCAAAGTAATTCCAATCAAACATGATGATTTTACTTATGTAAATAATTAAATCAAGTTATATTTTTAGAAGTTGGTGGTGTAAGTCAGGATAATTGTTAGTCTGGTTTCAGTGACCAAAATAGGGCACAAGGCAGGCACTAAGCCGCTGGTAATGTTCTTTCTTTTGATCTATTGCTGATTGAAGGAGTGTGTTTACTTCATGAAAATGCATCAGATTAAATACTTAAGATATGCTTTTATTTCTCTAGATGTACTATTTAAAAAAAAAAGCTGTCTTCAAAGATGAAAAAAAAAAAGGGAAAAGAAGACCAGTGATACTTATCTAATGAGATGCTTGATTAGCAATAGTAGATTGTGAAACAGAAGAAGGCATTAGCCAACAGCTCTTCCATTTTTATCCAATTCAGTGTACAAGACAATCTGAACCTTCAGTGTGCAGGTGAAATCACCAGTGGCAGATCAAAACTAAAATCTTTTGTCCCAAATCCATGATGTCCTTATGACCTGGTGTATTTTAAAATAACATTTGAAGTATTTGTAATTAACAAAAGTGCACAATAATTTCTCAATCGATATTTGAAGTTCTAACTTGGAACATACAACACGCATCTGAGCCACCCAGACAGTCCTTTAAATCACTCTTTGTTTCAATTTGATGCCCATGAGGTTGATGATTCAGAAGAAAGGATAAATTTTGAGGCCTAGTTATGTTTACAATTTTTTAATATTCTGCATCTAATTAATAGCAAACAGAACTTCAACCTTGCTGTCTACACATTAGGCCAGTAATTAATGTCATCCAAAGAGTGTCTTAATGCCCAGATCTATAATATTTTTTTTAATATTGGCCCCACCTTGGACACAATTATTTAAAATTATTGCTCTGATCATGAGAAAAGTTTTGTATAAGTGGGATTTAAGTGAGACTCAACTTAAATCAAGCCTTATCCTTTGTAGTAAACAGGGAGTAATAAACAAAATTAAGTAGACATTAAAAAGAGGGAAAATATCATGGGACAATCTTTAAAAGACATTTGACTTGGATTACTTAGTTTCTAGAACAAAATTGTTATAATTCATTTTTAATGCCCTGTAGTAAGCAGATTTGTCACCATTATTAGTCCTGAGAAACATTATTTAAACTACAAAATAATGGCCTCAGTTCAAATTCTAGGGCATAGAGCTTGCAATACTGGTTATGCAACACCGTTAAGAGACTCTTAAAAATAGAGAACAAACTGAGGGTTGATGGAGGGAGATGGGTGGGGGATGGGACAAATGGGTGATGGATATTAAGGAGGGCACTTGTTATGATGAGCACTGGGTGTTGTATACAAGTGATGAAACACTAAATTTAAAAAAAAAAGTACTAGTTATGCAACTAAAAGAACCATTAGGTACAGTAAGAGAGATCTAAAGCCAGAGGATTTTCATTTTAAAGGATTTCATTAAAATCAGAGATGAAATAGATACAGGTGGCATTTGGTTTTCCTAACAGATACTGTAGGGGGAGGAGATCACTTTCATTTGTCCCTACCCTCTTCCTCAAAAAGCACTCCCTGGTAACCAAGGATAATGATTATATCAACTCCAAGTGAGTGATTGGCTGTAGGTGAGTTCATATACAAGGCCATGCTGTCTCCTATATTCTGACTTTCTTCTCATAAGGAAGCATGCATCCAGGTAAATTCTCTCTGCCTGAAAGCAATCTTGTAGTAATGTGGCAGAAGAGCCCTCCACCACTGTGGAATATGAGAATGGGCAGATTATTAAAAACCTCTGTGCCTCTGTTTCCTTATCTATAAAATGGGGATATAATGAGGTTATCTAGAAGATTTGACTGCATTAAATAAAGTGATAAGCTCAGTGCTAAGAAGATAATAAACATCAATGTTGGTTATTATTATTACTACTACTTAGAGTTCAGGCATAAAACTCTGCTCTAGCCCAGTTTACTAAGAATTCTGTAGTAGATTATTAAGAATTAGCCTAGTTATTATCCTAGCAATTCCTTGATTCCTCATTTGTTATTGTTCAAGGGTAAAAACAACACATCCCTTGAGATCTTGATAGACAGGAAAATAATTGTTCTGGCAGTATTTTGTGTTCCTGGGTTTCTTAAGCAAATATTAACTATCAGTTCCTCAAATACTAAGTCTCCAGTTGAAGCATACGTACAATAGGGCCATAAAGCTTTATGACCTGGATTCTACTAAAATTCTAAGCTACGATACCTAAAAATTTCTTTTTTAATAGTTTATTTTTTTATTTCCTTAAATATTTTATTTATTCACTTATTTTCCAGAGAGAGAGAGAGCACGCACAAGCAGGGAGAGTGGCAGGTGGATGGAGAAGCAGGTTCCCCGCTGAGCAAGGATCCCAATGTGGGACTTGATCCCAGGATCAAGGGATCATGACCCAAGCTGAAGGCAGATGCTTAACTGAGTGAGCCACCCACACATCCCAATATCTTATTTTTTAAATTGAGGTATAGTTGCATAACATTATATCAGTTGCAGGTGTACAACATAATGATACCATATTTGTATGTATTGTGAAATGATCACTACTGTAAATAGAGTTAACATCCATTACCATACATTTATGTGGGTTTTTTTGGTGATACAGACTTTTAAGATTTACTGTCTTAGTAAATTTCAAATATGCAATACAGTATTATTAACTATAGTCACCATGCTATACATGGCATCACCATGACTTAACTATTTTGTAACTGGAAGTTTATCTTTGGAGCCCCTTCACCCATTTCTCCCACCCTCTACTCTGTACCTCTGACAACCACAAATCTGTAATCTATATCAATGGGCTTGTTTTGGGTGGCGTTGTTTTTATTTTTTTTTTTAAGATTTTTTTTTTTTTTATTTGACAGAGAGAGAGAGATCACAAGTAGGCAGAGAGGCAGGCAGAGAGAGAGGGGGAAGCAGGCTCCGCGCTGAACAGAGAGCCTGATGCAGGGCTTGATCCCAGGACCCTGAGATCATGACCTGAGCCGAAGGCAGAGGCTTAACCCACTGAGCCACCCACGCACCCCAGTGTTGTTGTTTTTAATTTTACATATAAGCGAGATCATACAGCATTTGTCTTTCCCTGTTTAACTTATTTCACTTAGCATAATGCCCTCAAGTTTCAACTATATTGTCTCAATTGGCAAGATTTCATTCCTTTTTATGACTGAATAGCATTACGTTGTTGTATATGTGTGATATAGGTGGATGGATGGATGGATGGATGGGTGGATAGATAGTACATTCATTCAATGATAGAAACCCAATTGTTTCCATATCTTAGTTATTGAAAACAATGCTGTAATGAACATGAGGTGCTAACTATTCAAGTTAGCATTTTTGTTTTCTTTAGATAAATACCCAGAAAGGGAATTGCTGGACCATAAGGTAGTTCTAGTTTTAATTTTTGGGGGAAACTTCATGCTGTCTTCCATAGTAGCCACACCAGTTTACATTCCTATCAACAGTGTGTGAGGGTTCTCTTTTCTCCACACCTTTGCCAACATTTGTTAATTCTTTTTTATTTTGATAATAGCTATTCTAACAGCTGTGAGGTGATATCTCACTGTGATTTTGATTTTCATTTTCCTGATGATTAGTGATATTGAGCATCTTTCCATGCACTTTCCGTCTCTCTGTGTGTCTTCTTTGAAGTGTCTATTCAGATCTTCTGTCCATTTTTAAATCGGGTTTTTTTGATTTTTTGCTGTTGAGTTTTAGGAGTTCTTTATATATTTTGGATATTAACCTGTTATCAGATACCTATGATTTGCAAGTATATTCTCCCATTCAATAGGTTGCTTTTTCATTTTGTTGTTGGTTTCCTTAGCTGTGAGAAGCTGCTAAGTTTGATGTAGTCCCACTTGTTTATTTTTGCTTTTGCTGCATTTGCTTTTGGATTCAGATCCAAAAACTCATTGCCATGACTGATGTCAAGGAGCCAACCACCTGTGATTTTTTTTTTCTAAGATTTTAATATTTTCATCTCTTACATTCAAGTCTTTAATCTATTTTGAACTAAGTTGTGTGTATGGTATAAGATAGAAGTCTAGTTTTATTCTTTTGCATGTGGCTGTCCAATTTTTGCAACATCATTTATTAAAGAAAATGTTCTTTGCCATTATACGATCTTGGCTCCATTGTTATAAATTAATTGACCATATAAATATGGGTTTATTTCTGGGCTTTCTGCTATGTTCCATTAAACTATGTGTCTGTTTTTATGCTACTATCATACTGTTTTGATTATTAGAGCTTTGTAATTTGGTTTGAAATCAGAGCATGTGATACCTCCAGCTTTGTTCTTTCTCAAGATTGCTTTGACTATTTGGAATCTCTTGTGGCCCCATACGAATTTTAGGATTGTTTATTCTATTTCTGTGAAAAATGCCATTGGAAGTTTGATAGGGATTGCACTGAATCTGTATATTGCTTTGGGTAGTGTGAATATAGTAACAATATTGATTCTTCCAGCCCATGAGCATGGAATACCTTTTCATTTATTTGTGCCTTCTTCAATTTCCTTCATTAATGTCTTATAATTTTCAGTGCACAGTTCTTTCATTTTCTTGGTTAAATTTATTCATAAGTACTTTATTCATTTTGATAAAATTGTAAATGGGATTATGCTCTTAATTTCTCTTCTGATAGTTCATTATTAACGCATAGAAATGCAACAGATTTTTGTTACTGATTTTGTACCTTGAAACTTTACTGAATTCATTTATTAGTTCTGAGGTTATTTTGATGAAGTTTTTAGGGTTTTCTATATCTGCAAATAGTAACAGTGTTACTCCTTCCTTTCCAATTTGATGTCTTTTACTTCTTTTTCTAATGGTTCTAGATAGAATTTCCAATACTATATATTGGAAAGTAGTGAAAGTGGGAATTTTTATATTGTTCCTGATCTTAGAAGAAAAGTCTTTAGCTTTTCCCTGTTGAATGTGATATTAGTTGTGGGCTTGTCATACATGCCTATTGAGGTACTTTTCTCTAGACCCATTTTGTAGATATATTTTAATCATAAATGGATATTGAATGTTGTCAAATGCTTTTTCTGCATCCTTTAAGATAATCGTATGATTTTTATTTTTCATTTTGTTAATGTGGTATATAATATTTATGATTTGAGGATTTTGAATCATTTTTGCATCTTTGGAATGAATCCTACTTGATTATGGTATACAATCCTTTTAATGCATTATCGAATTTGGTTTGTTAACTTTTTGTTGAGGATTTTTGCATCTGTTCTCATCAGGATTATTGGTCTGAAATTTTCTTTTCATGTGTCTTTTTCTTGTTTTAATATGAGGATAATGCTAGACTTGTTAAGTGAGTTTGGGAGTGTTCCTCCTCTTCTATTTTTTGGAAGAGTTTGGGAAGGATTGATATTAATTCTTTGAATATTTGGTAGAATTTACCAGTGAAGCTGTCTGGTCTTGGATTTTTGTTTGTTGGTTGATTTTTTAGAAGCTTCCTAACCTGTGAGTATCACCTGTCCTTTTCTGTAAAATGGATGTTGACAGCACTTAAGACAGAATCTGGAATCTGATTTACACTCACCAAGAGTAGGCTATCATCATTAACATTATCAGTTCGAGCCAGAGATTTTGACACTTTTTAAGAAATACATAGATATTTTAATTTTTACCTATTAAAACCAGAAATAAGAATCCAAAGAGCAAAACAGAGCCTCTATAACTCAGTGTTAAAAATTGTTGGTGATGAAAAAATCCATACAATGTTCACCCTACAGGCAAGTTTAACATTATACCACAGCAGAATGGATAGCTTTTCTGGGAATTCCATGGAGTTATTGCAGAATTTTGGAATAATTTCCAAATGTATCTATACCCTGAACACCATGAAATCCATACTTGTGTCTATTTATAACATACAATGAAACTGAGATACAGAACAAGTCTTACAGAGGTCCTTTCACACACAGTGCACTAGATAGAGAACCTCAAGCAGCCATAGGATGTCACAGAGAGAGAAGTGTTAGAGATACACTCAGTTTCCTTACAAAAACTCACAGCTCTGTTTTAACTTATATAAAAGAACTATGGCACTTGGCATACAGTAACTATGCAGTAAATATTTGGTGAGTGTATAAATGGGTGAGTGAATGAAAAAAGGACTAATTTTTTAAAAGATACCTTGGTGACAAATCTCACATTCACATTTCCCTGTGAGTTGTCTGAAGTGTAATAAATTTTTAGTTGCTTCAACATGTCTTTAGGGCTTCTCCTTTATTTTGGTGATTTATAACATAGAACAGCAACAAATTAATTACCAGTGGAATATGTATAATTAAAGTTCTGTATTAATGTTCTTGAGACATGAGAATATTTTTCATCGTTGTTTCCCCTGTGTTCAAATTTATTGATCACACTGGTTGTTGCTTTTTTTTTTTTTTTTAGTAGAAATAAACCAAAATCAAATATGTATGTATTTTTGCCCACCATGATTTCTTGGTCCTAAGGATCATTTCCTACATGCATATTATAATTAGGTTAATGAAATTTTTAACCAATACTTTAAGCAATGTTTGAAGTGAGTACTTACCATAACTTTGAGATTCTAATAAATCCTTTATTACTTCTCAGGTCAGAGATCCTTCAAATTTATGTAGAATATAGCTAACTCAATCAAAAATACCTTGGAGATTATACTCCACCCCACATACTGGGCTGGGAACAGCAGAAATCAAGGCAAGTCAGTCCTTGACTTTTTGGAGCTTACAGGCTTCTAACCTATTATTAAGAATCTGTTTCCTAAATAACATGGACCTCCAAATTCTTGGCCATGGCCCATGTATTTTTTCCATACTTTAAAGGTTTTTTTGGTCTATAGTCATTAAAACAAATTCTAGGTAAAAAGGTTGAAAAAAAAGTCTCCACATCTATGGAAATATATCTACTCAAGTTTCAGAAACAGATGGAGCCACAAACTAGAAATGAGGAACATCTTGTTTTCTCCTTTCTGTGTTCTAGTGACGGACATCAACCTGTTATACTTAAAATAAATTTATGATGCATATTTTAAAAGTTAGACTTTGAATAAATACTGTGACTGCATTTTTTTTCTGTGACTGCATTTTTACCCCAAATATGTATCTAAATCATTTTTCAGATATGTATACTTACCTATGTTTACTGTATTTATTTTCAAAGTGGAAGTAGGAGTATATCTTCAAATATGTATTTGACCTCAAATACTGTGACTCTCCCTGTTTTCAAATATATGTTTAACTGCTTCTCATATATATAAGTCACTCATAGCTTTTATTATATACTCATGAATATGAGATCTTATCCCACTTGAGAATCCCAAACACTTTTTGGGAGACTGTGTATATGTGTGCACATAAGGGTAAGGAGTTGATCCCATGTGTAGGAAAGAAAACATGACACCGATATGTGAAGAATTGTCATAGTCAAATTCACCTCTTGCACACGGCTGTTTCAGCAAATAGCAAGAGTCTTATTTCCAAAAACTTGAATCTCTATTCTTAGTTTTGTAATATTCGTGTTAGGGTACTTCAGAAAAACAGAATTAATTTTATATATATATATATATACGTTATGTATGCAATAAATTATATATATTATGCATTTTATTTTATATCTACATCTACATATATACATATATATACATATATATCTATATCTACATTATATCTACATATAATATTGTAATTAATTACCAGTGGAATATATATAATATATAATTTTATATATTATTTATATATAATTATATAAAATATAGAATTCTATATTATATATTACATAATTTTATTATATTGTATTATAATTATTATAATCATTATATTAATATTTAATTGTAATATTATAACATTTAATTCAAATTAAATACATGACTGTATTTAATATAAATATGAATACATTATAATATTTAATTTAAAGAATGATTATAATTATAAATTATAGTCATATAATTTTTATTATATATTATATACAATTATGTAATATATTATTAAATTATATATATGGTTTTATATATAATTCTATATTATATATGTATATATTATTTATATATATAAATATGATTATGTAATTATAATATATAAACTATAATCAATTGGCTCATGCAATTATGGAGGCTGAGAATTCTCATGATCTATCATTTTAACCCAGGAATGTTAGAGGTATTGTTTCAGTCCAAGACCAAAGGTCCCAGAACTAAGAGAACTGACTGTGTAAATCCCAGTTATTTGTGAGGACAGGAGTCAATGTCTCGGCTCAAGCAGTCAATGAGAACAAATTCTCCCTTTTGCCTTTATTCTATTCAGGCCCTCAACTGGTTGGTTAATGCTGACCCACGTTTACCACATCTACTAATTCAAATGCTAATCTTATCTGGAAACACTCTCATAGACACACCTTGAAATAATGTTTAACCAATAACTGGCCACATAGTGACCCAGTCAAGTTAACATAGAAAAGTAACCATCACAACACTCCTGTTTTCTGCTTATGGTTACCTTTGTCCTTTCTTATTGTAAACACCTTCACATGGAGAAAGATGCGGCCACCATCATCCCCAAAGGGCAAGCTATACGATTTGAATTTCATTAGTCTCCCATCCAAATATTCCAGGAAGGAACTAATTAACCCACCATAGGTCAAGTGTCCCAAACTCATACAATCCATTGATACTTAGATTGAGTCACCTTTTTTTTCTTTTTCTTAAGATTTTATTTATTTGAGACAGAGAGTGAGAGAGGAAGCATGAGCGAGGGGGAGGGGCAGAGGGAGAAGGAGAGGCAGACAGCCTTCTGAGGAGGGATCCTGACATGGGGCTCAGTCCCAGGATTCTGGGATCGTGACCTGAGCCAAAGGCAGATGCTTAACTGACTGAGCCACCCAGGTGCCCCTCAGAGTCACCTTTGAAAGGATGTGAACATTCCCATAGCAACTTTTAAAATTGGGGATCTCCTCAAAAATCAAAGATAGTTAACATAGAAGGCATATGGGGAGTACCCCCTGAAATGGGTCTCCCATATAATTTGGGGACACCTCATATTTGCGAGGCTACATCTTCATGTTTTAATGATAACCATCAATTAGTATTTCTCTCTCTTTCTTTGTTATCTATATAAATTGGACCTTGCCCCTTTTCTTTTGCCTACCCCAAACCAATCCCTTCTGAATTCCCAAGTATAGCTGAAAGCACTTGAAGAACTTTCTTGCTGTCCTATAGAGTCGTTCTCCATTTCTTTTTTTTTGTAGCTCATCATGGTATTGTCTTCTGTTGCTTCCACTACTAAGATATGTTTTGCTATATGGGGGTATATCATCCACTTATAACCTTCACTAACATATCCACTGTTTTTTTTAAATTAATTAATTTATTTTAATAAACATATAATGTATTTTTATCCCCAGGGGTACAGGTCTGTGAATCGCCAGGTTTACACATTTCACAGCACTCATCATAGCACATACCCTCCCCAATGTCCATATCCCCACCACCCTCTCCCGTCCCCCGTCCCCTCTCCCCCAGCAACCCTCAGTCTGTTTTTTGAGATTGAGTCTTTTATGGTTTTTCTCCCTCCCAATCCCATCTTCTTTCATTTTTTCTTTTCCTACCTCCCCCCAGTCCCCCCCCACATTGCATCTCCACTTCCTCATATCAAAGAGATCATATGATAGATGTGTTTCTCCGATTGACTTATTTTGCTAAGCATAATACCCTCTAGTTCCATCCACGTCATCGCAAATGGCAAGATTTCATTTCTTTTGATGGCTGCATAGTATTCCATTGTGTATATATACCACCTCTTATTTATCCATTCATCTGTTGATGGACATCTAGGTTCTTTCCATAGTTTGGCTATTGTGGACATTGCTGCTATAAACATTCCAGTGCACGTGCCCCTTCGGAGCACCACCTTTGTATCTTTAGGGTAAATACCCAGTAGTGCAATTGCTGGGTCATAGGGAAGCTCTATTTTCAGTTTTTTGAGGAACCTCCACACTGTTTTCCAGAGTGGTTGCACCACCTTGCATTCCCACCAACAGTGTAGGAGGGTTCCCCTCTCTCCGCATCCTCGCCAGCATCTGTCATTTCCTGACTTGTTAATTTTAGCCATTCTGACTGGTGTGAGGTGGTATCTCATTGTGGTTTTGATTTGTATTTCCCTGATGCCAAGTGATGTGGAGCATTTTTTCATGTGTCTGTTGGCCATCTGGATGTCTTCTTTGCAGAAATGTCTGTTCATGTCCTCTGCCCATTTCTTGATTGGATTATTTGTTCTTTGGGTGTTGAGTTTGCTAAGTTCTTTAGAGATGTTGGATACCAGCCCTTTATCTGATATGTCATTTGCAAATATCTTCTCCCATTCTGTCAGTTGTCTTTTGGTTTTGTTAACTGTTTCCTTTGCTGTGCAAAAGCTTTTGATCTTGATGAAATCCCAATAGTTCATTTTTGCCCTTGCTTCTGTTGCCTTTGGCGATGTTCCTAGGAAGAAGTTGCTGCGGTTGAGGTCAAAGAGGTTGCTGCCTGCATTCTCCTCAAGGATTTTGATGGATTCCTTTCTCACATTGAGGTCCTTCATCCATTTTGAGTCTATTTTCGTGTGTAGTGTAAGGAAATAGTCCAGTTTCATTTTTCTGCATGTGGTTGTCCAATTTTCTGAGCACCATTTGTTGAAGAGGCTGTCTTTTTTCCATTGGACATTCCTTCCTGCTTTGTCGAGGATTAGTTGACCATAGAGTTGAGGGTCTATTTCTGGGCTTTCTATTCTGTTCCATTGATCTATGTGTCTGTTTTTGTGCCAGTACCATACTGTCTTGATGATGACAGCTTTGTAATAGAGCTTGAAGTCTGGAATTGTGATGCCACCAACTTTGGCTTTCTTTTTCAATATTCCTTTGGCTATTCGAGGTCTTTTCTGGTTCCATATAAATTTTAGGATTATTTGTTCTATTTCTTTGAAAAAAATGGATGGGATTTTGATTGGGATTGCATTAAATGTGTAGATTGCTTTAGGTAGAATAGACATTTTCACAATATTTGTTCTTCCAATACATGAGCATAGAACATTTTTCCATTTCTTTGTGTCTTCCTCAATTTCTTTCATGAGTACTTTATAGTTTTCTGAGTATAGATTCTTTGCCTCTTTGGTTAGATTTATTCCTAGGTATCTTATGGTTTTGGGTGCATTTGTAAATGGGACTGACTCCTCTATTTCTTTCTTCCGCCTTGTTGTTAGTGTAAAGAAATGCAACTGATTTCTGTGCATTGGCTTTATTTCCTGACACTTTACTGAATTCCTGTACAAGTTCTAGCAGTTTTGGAGTGGAGCCTTTTGGGTTTTCCACATATAGTATCATATCATCTGCAAAGAGTGATAGTTTGACTTCTTCTTTGCCAATTTGGATGCCTTTAATCTCTTTTTGTTGTCTGATTGCTGAGACTAGGACTTCTAGTACTATGTTGAACAGCAGTGGTGATAACGGATATCCTTGCTGTGTTCCTGACCTTAGCAGAAAAGCTTTCAGTTTTTCTCCATTGAGAATGATATTTGCGGTGGGTTTTTCATAGATGGCTTTGATAATATTGAGGTATGTGCCCTCTATCCCTACACTTTGAAGAGTTTTAATCAGGAAGGGATGCTGCACTTTGTCAAATGCTTTTTCAGCATCTATTGAGAATATCATATGGTTCTTATTCTTTCTTTTATTAATGTATTGTATCACATTGATGGGTTTGCGGATGTTGAACCAACCTTGCAGCCCTGGAATAAATCCCACTTGGTCATGGTGAATAATCCTTTTAATGTACTGTTTGATCTTACTGGCCAGTATTTTGGTGAGAATTTTTGCATCTGTGTTCATCAAGGATATTGGTCTGTAATTCTCTTTTTTGGTGGGATCCTTGTCTGGTTTTGGGTTCAAGGTGATGCTGGCCTCATCAAATGAGTTTGGAAGTTTTCCTTCCATTTCTATTTTTTGGAACAGTTTCAGGAGAATAGGAATTAATTCTTCTTTAAGTGTTTGGTAGAATTCCCCTGGGAAGCCATCTGGTCCTGGACTTTTGTTTGTTTGGAGATTTTTGATGACTGTTTCAATCTCCTTACTGGTTATGGGTCTATTCAGGTTTTCTATTTCTTCCTGGTTCAGTTGTGGTAGTTTATATGTCTCTAGAAATGTATCCATTTCTTCCAGATTGTCGAATTTGTTGGTGTAGAGTTGCTCGTAGTATGTTCTTATAATTGTTTGTATTTCTTTGGTGTTGGTTGTGATCTCTCCTCTTTCATTCATGATTTTATTTATTTGCTTTAGGTAGAATAGACATTTTAAAATTTATTTAAATTGTTTAAAATAAATAAACATTTATTTTATTTATTTATTTCCTTTCTCTTTTCTTTTTGATAAGTATGGCCAGGGGTTTATCAATCTTATTAATTCTTTCAAAGAACCAGCTCCTAGTTTCGTTGATTTGGTCTATTGTTTTTTTGGTTTCTATTTCATTGATTTCTGCTCTGATCTTTATGATTTCTCTTCTCCTGCTGGGTTTAGGCTTTCTTTGTTGTTCTTTCTCCAGCTCCTTTAGGTGTAGGGTTAAGTTGTGTATTTGAGACCTTTCTTGTTTCTTGAGAAAGGCTTATACCGCTATATATTTTCCTCTCAGGACTGCCTTTGTTGTGTCCCACAGATTTTGAACTGTTGTGTTTTCATTATCATTTGTTTCCATGAATTTTTTCAATTCTTCTTTAATTTCCTGGTTGACCCATTCTTTTTTTAGAAGGATGCTGTTTAGTCTCCATGTATTTGTGTTCTTTCCAAATTTCCTCTTGTGATTGAGTTCTAGCTTCAGAGCATTGTGGTCTGTAAACATGCAGGGAATGATCCCAATCTTTTGATACCAGTTGAGACCTGATTTGTGACCCAGGATGTGGTCTATTCTGGAGAATGTTCCATGTGCCCTAGAGAAGTATGTATATTCTGTTGCTTTGGGATGGAATGTTCTGAAGATATCTGTGATGTCCATCTGGTCCAGTGTGTCATTTAAGGCCTTTATTTCCTTGTTGATCTTTTGCTTAGATGATCTGTCCATTTCAGTGAGGGTAGTGTTAAAGTCCCCTGCTATTATTGTATTACTGTTGATGTATTTCTTTGATTTTGTTATTAATTGGTTTATATAGTTGGCTGCTCCCATGTTAGGGGCATAGATATTTAAGATTGTTAGGTCTTCTTGTTGGACAGTCCCTTTGAGTATGATATAGTGTCCTTCCTCATCTCTTATTATAGTCTTTGGCTTAAAATCTAATTGATCTGATAGAAGGATTGCCACCCCAGCTTTCTTCTGATGTCCATTAGCATGGTACATTGTTTTCCACCCCCTCACTTTAAATCTGGAGGTGTCTTCGGGTCTAAAATGAGTTTCTTGTAGGCAGCATATGGATGGGTTTTGTTTTTTAATCCATTCTGATACCCTGTGTCTTTTGATTGGGGCATTTAGTCCATTAACATTCAGGGTAACTGTTGAGAGATATGAATTTATTGCCTTTGTATTGCCTGTAAGGTGACTGTTATTGTATATTGTCTCTGTTTCTTTCTGATCTACTACTTTTAGGGTCTCTCTTTCAATATTTCCTGTAGGGCTGGTTTGGTGTTTGCAAATTCTTTCAGCTTTTGTTTGTCCTGGAAGCTCTTTATCTCTCCTTCTATTTTCAATGGTAGCCTAGCCGGATATAGTATTCTTGGCTGCATGTTTTTCTTGTTTAGTGCTCTGAATATATCATGCCAGTTCTTTCTGGCCTGCCAGGTCTCTGTGGATAGGTCTGCTGCCAATCTCATGTTTTTACCCTTGTATGTTACAAACTTCTTTTCCCGGGCTGCTTTCAAGATTTTCTCTTTTTCGCTGTGACTTGTAAATTTTACTATCAGGTGTCGAGGTGTGGACCTATTTTTATTGATTTTGAGGGACATTCTTAGCATCTCCTGGATTTTGATGTTTGTTCCCTTTGCCATATTAGGGAAATTCTCTCCAATAATTCTCTCCAATATACTTTCTGCTCCCCTCTCTCTTTCTTCTTCTTCTGGAATCCCAATTATTCTAATGTTGTTTCACCTTATGGTGTTGCTTATCTCTCGAATTCTCTCCTCATGGTCCAGTATTTGTTTGTCTCTCTTTTGCTCAGCTTCTTTATTCTCTGTCATTTGGTCTTCTATGTCACTAATCCTTTCTTCTACCTCATTTATCCTAGCAGTAAGAGCTTCCATTTTTTATTGCACCTCATTAATAGCCTTTTTTATTTCAACTTGGTTAGATTTTCCTTCTTTTATTTCTCCAGAAAGGACTTTTATCTCTCCAGAGAGGGTTTCTCTAATATCTTTTATGCCTTTTTCGAGCCTAGCTAGAACCTTGAGAATCATCATTCCGAACTCTAGATCTGTCATATTACCAATGTCCATATTGATTAGGTTCCCAGCCTTCGGTACTGCCTCTTGTTCTTTTTTTTGCGGTGAGTTTTTCCGCCTTGTCATTTTGTCCAGATAAGATTTGCTTTCTCCTCCTCTAGAATTCCGCTGTTCTTGGTGAGTGAAGTTGGTCTTGGCTGGGTTTCTTGTTGATCTTCTGGGGGAGGGGCCTGTTGTAGTGATTCTCAAGTGTCTCTGCCGCAGGCGGAATTGCACTGCCCTTGCCAGGGGCCGAGCTAAGTAATCCGCTCGGGTTTGCTTTCGGGAGCTTCTGTTCCCTGAGTGTTTTCCATAGAGTTCCGGAGGCCGGGAATGAAGATGGTGGCCTCCCAATCTTCAGCCCGGAGGAGCCAAGAGCTTGGGGTCCTGCTCCTCAGTGCGCCCTCAGAGAAAAGCGCCCAACCGCCCCTGCCTCCCTGGCCTCCTGTCGCACCTGGAGGAAAGCAGTCAATTGCTGGCACTTGGAGAAAAGCGCCCGGTCGCTTCCGTCTCTGTGGCCTCCGGCCGCGCTCCGAGCCCACCCAGCCTGCGACCGGCTCAAGGTAACCCCGGGCTGAGAGCTCACTCCTCGGCTTTGTCGCTATAGCTGACTTCCCCGCTCTAATACCTGCCAACGTTGGCACTCAGACACCCCCGGTCCTTCTGTGACCCCGCGGGACCTGTGGTTACACTGACCCCGCCTGGGCTTCCCCCCGGTTTAGCCTCTGGAGAGATGTCCCTCCGTGGAGCAGACTTTTAAAAGTCCGGATTTTGTGCTCTGTTGCTCTGCCGCTTGCCGGGAGCTGGTCCCTCCCCCCGCGGTCTGTCTTCCCATCACTTTGGATTCACTTCTCTGCAGGTCCTACCTTTCGGAAAGTGATCAATTTTCTGTTTCTAGAATTGTTGCTCTTCTTCTCTTAGATTTCCTGTTGGATTTGTAGGTGTTCAGAGTGGTTAGATAAGCTATCTAGCTGATCTCCTGCTACCCGATGTCGTCTCAGCTTGCTACTTCCATATCCACTGTTTTTGATGAGGCTTCTAATTTCAGAGGTTCTCTTTTACACAAACTGGCTTTAGCACCATAGTGTCTGGTCTCTCTATGGTTTTGCCATTCTGTTCTTTCTCCCTGCCCAGAAACCATCCCTGACTCCTCCCATCTTATTCTGATAAATGGGTAGATACGATTCAAAGCTTATTTCATTTCACCTAATAAATCAGTTTAATGATCTGAAACATTAAATATAATATAACCCCATAATTTTTAATGTATTTTAAGAGATAACTTTTTATGCTTTGTTTTAATTATTTGAGCAAAATCCATTTGCAGATCCATTAAGAATTACATAATAATTTGTAATATGACACATTCAAAACTAAGTAACACAGAAGGGGTCTTTCAATAACATAAGGTAGGAAAAATAAATTTACAAAATAGAAATGCACAAATCAAATCAAATCAAAAAAGTGTCAATAAAACCGTTTCATAGCAATGGCACTAAGAAGTTGAAAGTGTTGCAAAATTTTTAAATTAATTCTGTATCTATATAATACATTACACAGAAAGGCAAAATAAAGCTACTTACTTTAGATTTTAAGAAAGCAATCATCTTCAAATTATAAACTAGAATAACCTAGAGAGGATTGCTAAAATTCATATACCCACACCTGATGAGTGAAGGTTCTGAGTAGGACCATACTGAGTCCTGAGCAACAGGGCCATTAGAATTTGAGAAACTGCCTTGAGGAGTGCTGCTGAGCTCAGTTTGTCTGTTCTTTTCTTTAGTATCTTTACTATAATAGTTAGGGTTAAGCAAACCCTATTACCTATGTGTAACCACACCTGGACCTAATTTCCAACACAGAATTTTGTGACTATCAAAAAAAAAAAAAAAAAAGTAATGTTTTGAATGACTAAGTTCCAACATCAGGATAAGGATTATTATATACTTTTCTTTTTTGATCTGCCTTATGGGAGGTGGTCACTTCTATCTTGGAGTTCTGGAAATGATCCCTCTTTGAACTATATTATGACACTTCTTAAGGAGAGTAGTTAACCATCAGAAGATACTTAGGGATATCTATTTTTAACAAATAATGAGTAGCTCTGGTTAGATCCCAGGTTTTAGCACCCTCCCTCCCAAAAAAAGAGTAGATGATGCTTCTCAAACTTTAATGTGAGTGCATTTTCACCCCTGTGTCTTGTTAAAATGCAGATTTGGATTCAGTGGGTCTGGGGTGGGGCCAGAGATTCTGCATGTCTATCAAGCTCCCATGGGGTGCAGATGCTCTCTGTCCCCATCAGACTCTGAGTAACAAGGATAGAAACTATATTCATACTATATGCTTTCAAGCTTATTTACTGTATGAAATTATTCCTCTGGCTGATGCTGGGGTAAACCTTACATGAATGTAATAAATTCTCAGACAAGAAGAAACTTTTAACTATAATAAGGCTGGGGGGAAGAAAAAGGCTGAAGGTTGGAAGGCTGGGAGAGTTTTACCAACTTAAAAAAAAAATATATATATATATATATATAGACACACACACACATATGCATAACAAGGTACACACACACATATATATGTGTAACACACACATATATATGTGTAACACACACATATATATGTGTAACAACATATGTTATATATAATTATATATATAACTATATATATAACTATATATATAACTATATATATATATAAAATTAATCAGTCTACCAGAGTTAGCTTTATTTTAACTAATTTGGAGAAAAATGCAAAGAAATAATGTATGATAAAGGGCATTGTATTAGTTTTCTGTGTTCATAACACGTAACTATAAACTGAGTGGCTTAAAATAATACAGCTTGAGGGCACCTCTGTGGATGGCTTAGTTGGTTAAGCATCTGCTCACACGGTGATCTCAGGGTCCTGGGATCGAGCCCCACATGGAGCCCTGCATCGGGCTCTGTGTCCCACGCTCACATGTATGGAGTCTGCTTCTTCTTCTCCCTCTTTCTCTCCCACCCCTGTCCTCCCCCCAACTCATGCTTGCGCACATGTTTGCTCTCTCTCTCTCTCTCAAATAAATAAATAAAATCTTTTAAAAAAAAATGCAACTTGGTCACAATTTCCTAGGGTCTGAAATCTGGGTGAGGGTTAGTTTAGGGTCTCACAAGTGAAATAACTTGGTCAGCTGGGACTACATTCCTTTCTGGAGATTGGGAACATCTTTTATTTCATTTATTATTATTTTTTAAAGATTTTATTTTTTTAAGTAATGTCTCCACCCAATGTGGGGCTTGAATTCACAACTCCAAGATCCAAGAGTGCCATGTCCTACTGACTGAGCTTCCCACATACCCCTAGGATCCTCTTTTAAACTCACCTGGTAGGGACACCTGGTGGCTCAGTTGGTTAAGCGGCTGCCTTCAGCTCAGGTCATGATCCCAGCGTCCTGGGATCGAGTCCCGCATCGGGCTCCTTGCTCCGCAGGGAGCCTGCTTCTCCCTCTGCCACTCTCTCTGCCTGTGCTCACTCTCTCTCTCTCTCTGGCAAATAAATAAATAAAATCTTTTAAAAAAATAAAAAAAATAAACTCACCTGGTAGTTGGCAGGATTTGGGTTTTTTGGCTATAGACTAAGGCCCTATTCTCTTGCTGGCTGTTGGAGGTGTTCAGGAAGGGGACACTCAGCCTGGCCCCTCCCTCAGCCTCTCCTACTCTAAATATCTCTCATTTCTGCTTTCTGTGACCTCTCAACTGAAATTTAAAGCATCCATGTGATTAGGTCAAGCCTATTTGGATCATCTTTCTTCCAATTAGACAAAAGTCAATTGATTAGTGACCTTAATTATATAAGTGATATCCCATTATATTCATAGGCTCTGCCTGCATTCAAGGACAGAGAATTACACAGGGTATGTTCACCATTGGCTGAGATTCTTGGGGGCCAGGGTAAAATCCTGCCTATGGAGAATGTTTTTATCTAAGAAGCAATAACATAATCACCCTCTCTCTCCCCACATTTCTTTAGACATGATTGTACTCTAATATTTTTTCATAACCTTTCAAAAATTTTTCAAAACCTTGTACAAGATAGATTAAAGGCATTGGCTGATTTATTTCCATCGAGTGTATTTCAACATATTAACAGAATTTTTAAAGTGTTACCTTTCAGCTGTGTTTTTTAAAGATTTAATTAATTAATTAATTAGAGAAAGAGCATTAGCCTGACTGTGAGCAGGGAGGAGGGCCAGAGAGAGAGGGAGAAGCAGGCTCCCTGCTGAGCGCAGAGCCCAAGAATGACAACGTGGGGCTCAATCCCAAAACCTCAGAATTTTGAACTGAGCCAAGGCAGACGCCTAAGTGACACTCCCTTTGGCTGTGTTTTTAATGCATCAGAGATCTCTAAAGTTAGTACAGATTTCTCTCAGATCTTTGTCTGCATAATATCCATGATGGTCAATATTTTCTAAAGTTTATAATAGAAGAAGCCAATATAAAAAGTAACAGTTTACATAGTACTTTACAATTTATAAAATATTTTTAAACATGTTATATCTTCATAATAACAATATGAAATTGGTGTTGTAATTTGAAGATAAGAAAGCCAGACTCAGAGATGAAGTGAGTTTTCCAATGTCCTTCCAGAATAGTAAATGATGAGACCAAGTAACCTAATGCCAGTTTCTACTTCCAATCCCAGTGCTCCAGATTTAGTGTTATCTTTCACCTGAAGGATCTGCACCAGAGGGATTGGGTCATTAGATATAATGACTAGAATAGTTAACGTAACTGTTAAAGGTGCCCCAAACTACAGGGAAGCTTACACACCTAAGAGAATCTGACCCCAGTAAGAAAAGTGTAGTGTGTGGTGATAACCTACAATGAGTGCTGTGAAGTGATCATGGTATAGCTGACACAGATTGATAGTTTAAAAGCTTCAGCCAGCCACATGGTTAGGAGCAGCTGTAATAGGTCAAATAAAAAGGTAATTATTATATGCACTGGGAAAAATACTGTTGTGATATACTGTATCTTAAAAGGGTTTCTAGAAAAATATAGTTTTCATTTACCCTGGAGAAGATAATGAAATGGTATTTTATAAAAGGAATAAAAGAAGAGTTTTTTTTAAAGAGAGAAGGAATGAAAAATATATGTTGGAATTTATAATAAGCATATAAGTATATAAATAACATGTATTAGCATTTTTATAATTTTATATGTATTAGCATTTTATAATTTTAGCCATATACCCATAATTTCACTTACTTTACTATAAATAAGAACATTATATATTACCAAAAGCCCAAAATAGCATCACTGAAAAACATGAAAAGGAAAATATATGAATTATTTATTGTAAAAATCATTTTCTAAAACATAGAACATACAGTTAGACCTAATAAACTAGACCGATACTATTTTATGCCTATTATTAAAATTTTTACCTTTTCTCTCATCACTGATGTTTTTATGGTTTTCTTTTAACCCTTACTATTTTATTTTATTTTATGGTTTTTTTTTAACCATTATTATTTAATACATGAAACAGATTTGAACGAATGAGTACATAAGTTTTTGTTTAAGAACAGGCCATAAAAAAGCATATTTACCTTAAAGAATATAGTATTGTAGGGGTAGTTTCTAAGAATAAAATCAAACTACAATAATTTGACCAGAAGGCATCTTACATGTTGGTATTTTATACGTGAGGTTATTTAGCTTAAGTCAAATTAAAATATCAATCTGTTCTACTAACATAAGGATAATTTCAGTCAAAAATGAACAATAAGAACACAATGGGAATTGATTGAAAATGCTAAGATTTGTGTTCATTTAAGAGGAAAATATTGAGAACTGCTGACTATGGTGATCAGATAAGGAGAAATGAAAGAACTAGAATTAGTATCTGTTCAGAAGTGGCATAAAGGATGAACGTGCTCTTCCCCATTATATCCACTGGCTACTTCCTTCATGTCAGTCAGCCTCCCACTCAGATGTGCCCCCATCTGAGGCCACAGTCACCCACCTGGCTGCCCTCACTCAATAACTGTATTTGAGTTATTTTAATGGCCCTCCCTAACACTCATATCTATTTGGCCCTCACTCCCACTAGAATAGAAGCTCAACAATATGATAACTTCATCAATTCTGTTTCTCTCTGCAGTCACTGCATTTACTAGTTACTTAGTAATACTCACTGAAAGATTCAAGGGGAATTCAATTGGTTACAAAATGATTAATATCGAACAAAAGCTGTTCAAATGAAGCAGAGCAATGATGCCGTTGGCATCATTAGCAAATGGTGGTGACAGACTACCTTGTATATTTTATGCTTTCCCTTCACATAATCAAATTTCAGTTTTGGGTCATTTACTTATTTACTTATTTGAGAGATAGCGAGAGCACGGGGAGGGGCAGAGAGTCTTAAAAAGACTCCCTGCTGAGCATGGAGCCCTACTCAGGGCTAGAACCCATGATGCCAGATCATGACCTAAGCTGAAACCAACGTAGGAGGCTTATCTGACACTCAACCAACTGCACCACCCAGGTGCTCCCAGTTTTGATTTTTATTATCACATTGTATAAAGGCAATGATAATCCAGAAACATATGTTTTGACCTGGGCTTTCATGTTGTTAAGCATTAATTTAATGGCATGTAATTTTTTGATCATTTTTTTTAAGGATCTTATTTATTTATTTGAGAGAGAGTCAGCTCAAGTGAGAGACAGAGCAGGATGGAGGGCAGAGGGAGAGGGAGAAGCAGGCTCCCTGCTCAGCAGGGACATGGGGCTCAATCCCAGGACCCCAGGAACATGACTTGAGTTAAAGGCAGAGATGCTTAACTGACTGAGCCACCCAGGAACTCCTTTGATAAGTTTTAATCAACAAATTAATTTACCTTACATTAATAAATTAATAACTTATTGGTATTTATTTATTACTTCAACTTCAATGAATGTATGTTTTAGCTCTTAAAAACTAATATCAAAATTTTATAAGGAAAAGTAGTTTTATCTTTAGGATTC
Source organism: Martes martes (assembly GCF_963455335.1). Lineage (NCBI taxonomy): Eukaryota > Metazoa > Chordata > Mammalia > Carnivora > Mustelidae > Martes > Martes martes. Next base: position 102,163,038 of record NC_137891.1, on the reverse strand, counting down.
TGAAACTCTCAGCTCATTACCAAGTTTTCCCAATGAAATAATTATTTTTATGGGATAGTTTTTAATAATATATACTTAGAGTACAATATCACTTGGGGGCAAAATAAACTTTTAGGTACGGTGTCATCATGTTATAAAAATACAAAGTTATTGAATAAACAGGACTTCCTACTGTGAAATTATGAAATACTTTTCTTCTATACCATTGCTTTCAAAAGTTATGTCTCTCTGACCCTGGCTAAATCTTAGGTAGATGACAGAGGTTTTCCATTCACATCCTGCAGTAAACAAACAGATTTATTCTTCAGATATTATGCATCCTAGTAATCTAAACAAAAGGATATTCTCTCACCTGATTTAAGGAGCATTTTACGTCCTGTGCTTAGTTCTGAGTTAGGCCAGAAACCTGAAGTGGGGACAGAGATTTTTCTGCTCTTTTCTTGTATTACCACTTTTTATTAACTAGGTCCTGTTTTTAGACCTTCCTCTCTAGGGGAAAGACAGCAGCAGGGATTTTTTTTAGAAATGAGCAAAAATGGCAAAGTGGTTATTCCATGCCTGAGGGAAAATGCCCACGTTGTTGGCTCTGACTTCCGTGTGGCAGTTTTGTTTGTTCTTCTTAACAACCCCTGTACACCCATGGATATAGTTTACCTGATGTGTCCAATGTGCCGATGCCTCTTCCAACACGGGCGCTTACAGAGACTTCTCTGTCTTTGATTTCAGGTAGTTCAGCACATAATACGATGTTCTTTTCAGAGTTACCTGACCTCTTCAGGAGGGCCTCTGCAAAGGATTATTCTTACAACTGCCCAAATCATACTCCCTTTCTCACATCTCCTTAGTCCATGACAGCATTCAAGATTCATTGTCCTTGCTTTGCCATCAATGGAAACCAGCTCTGCCCTATGATAGCCCTTTCCTGAAGATCCATTTGCTCTAGGACTTTTTACTGAAGGTGTATCAGTCAGGGTTCTCTAGAGAAACAGAACCAGTAAGAGATATATATGTGTGTGGGTATGTATAATATATAATACATACTCTACATAATACATAATATCTTCCAGGAAACCTCAATTTTTTGCTCTTTGGGCCTTCTAAGTGAATGGATGTGTCCACCCACATTGCCAAGGGTCAGCTCTTTTACTTAAAGTCAGGTGATTGTAGATGTTAATCACATCTGCAAATACCTTTTCAGAACACAGAGATTATTGTTTGGTTAAATAACCAGGGACTGTGGCCTAAACAGACTGACACAAAAAACTGACCATTACAGAAGGCATCACACACTGCTCTCTGTGCTTTTCCCCAATTTCTAAGAGCATATTCCAGATTCTTAATTGGCTTGAGGGGCTATGAATGCCTCCCCAGCCAAGAGGCCCACAGCACTCCAAAGAGCCCTACTATCAGCTTCTGTCTTGAATTCTTAGCTTTTTTTCCATATAGCTTAGAGAAGGTTTATAGACCAGTGGATGTTGACTCAGTTATGAGCCCCTTCAAATACAAGCTCCATATAATGACCAAGTACCTTGTTTTAGAATATAACTGTATAACTCCATGCATATTTAAGGGAAATTCCTTAACACATACTGGCAAATTAAGCTCAATTATATATAAAGAGATAATGTATTACATAAAATGGGATTTATACCAGAATAACAAGGTTGGATTACAATTCAAAAATTAATCAATATACTTCTCAGTTTAAGAAAATTCCACATGTGGGGCGCCTGGGTGGCTCAGTGGGTTAAGCCGCCGCCTTCCGCTCAGGTCATGATCTCAGGGTCCTGGGATCGAGTCCCACATCAGGCTCTCTGCTCAGCAGGGAGCTTGCTTCCCTCTCTCTCTCTGCCTGCCTCTCTGCCTACTTGTGATCTCTCTCTGTCAAATAAATAAATAAAATCTTTAAAAAAAAAAAAAAAGAAAATTCCACATGTGAGTGAAGTCATATGGTATTTGTCTTCCTCCAATTAACTTATTTTTCTTAGCAAGAAGTAGGTGATGGGGATTACAGGTACACTTCATTTCTAGATGAAGGAGGTGAAGAAGATTAGTACACTTACCTTATGAGCACTGAGTAATATGTGAAACTGTTGAATCACTGTATTGTACACCTGCAACTAATCTAACACTATATGTTAACTACACTGGAATTAAAATTTAAAAAGAAAAGAAAGAATAAAAACAATAATATCAATTAAGAACAGAAGACAACTCCCTCAGCATTATTATAAAGGGCATTTCTAAAATAATTTAAGCTAACATCATAATTAATAGTGAAAGAAAGAACACTACCCTGTGGGTGTGAAAAAAGGAAAAATATCTACACTTACTTTTATTTAGCATTTTGTTAAAAGTCTGAGTCTATATAATAAGACAAGAAAAATAAAGATTAAAGGCTAGAGATCAGACAGAAACAAGTAAAACTGTCTCTATTGAGACAGATGACATGATTGTTTATGATGAAAGCCCTAAAAAGTCCACAAAACTCTACTAGAGATGATAAGTGTGTTTAGCAAGGTCACACCTGTAAGTTCAATATACAAAAACCCTTTACGTTGTTCATATACGTTTAGCAAATAGTTAAAAAAAATCAAAGAAAAGATTCACTCTGCAGTAACATCAAAAAGGATGAAATATTTGGGAATAAATTTAGAAATGATTGGCAAGAGTTTTTTTCTGGATACTGCAAATCACTGCTGGGGACAGTTAAGGGTATCCAAATAAATGGAGATTCATAACCTGCTTATAAATTGGAAGAGTCAATATTGTTAAGATGCCAGTTTTGCTAAGACTTTCCTGTAGCTTCATTGTAATCCTAATAAAAATTTCAGTAACCATCTGTGTGGAAATGGAGAGACTACTTCTTAAAATTTATGTGGAAATGCAAAGGACATAGAATATACAAAGTAATCATGATGAAGTAAGAACTTATACTAGCAGATTTCAAGACTTAATATAAAGCAACAATCATCAAGATCTCATGGTACTGACAAAATAGCAGGTATACAGAGCAACTGAAACAGAGATTCAAAAAATAGCCCACATGTGGTCATTTGGTTTTCAACAAAGGTGTCAAAGTAATTTAGTAGGGAAAAAAGTTTAACTTTTACCTCACCACTCATGAAAAATTAATTTGAAACATGTCATGGAGCTAAATATGAAACAAAACTTCTAAAAGGAAACAGGATAATATATTTGCAACTTGGGTTTAAGCAGGGTTTTTCTTAGTAGTAGAACTTAGTAGAACACCAAAAGCAAAAATCATGAAAGGAAAAAAAAATTAGTGAAGTAGACTTCATCAAAATTAAAAACTTCTCATCAAAAGACGCCATTCAAGAAAGTGGACAGGCAAAAAACAGACCCATAGAAAATAATTATAACACGTATGCCTAAGAAGTACATCAAAATATATAAAGAACCCCTACATCAACAATAAAATGGCAAAAACTTCTCAATAGGCAAAAACTGACAGACTTCACAAAAGTAGTTCTAGCGCTTCTTTATAAAATTAAATACACACTTATTTCCTAACTTAATAATTTCTGTATTTAACTGAAAGAAACGAAAGCTAATGCCAACAAAAAGACTTATATAAGAATGTATATGCAGGTTTTACTCATAATATGGGATAGTCCTGACACCGGAAATAGCTTTGGTTTCTATCAACAGAAATGGAAAAACAGTGTACTATGTTAACACAATGAAATACAACTCAGCAATAAAAAGAACAAACTACTGATACATACAGTAACCTGGTTGAATCTCAAAACCACTATTCTGAGTGACAGAACCTTTACACAAAAGAGAACCATACTTGCAATTTCATTTATATGAAATTCTAAGAAAAGAAAAAAATATATGGTTAAAAAAAAAGCAGAAGAGAACACATGGTAATTACAGCCGAAAAGGCAGGAGGTTGGGACCGGGAATGAACACGAGTGAATTTTGTGGGCTGGTATTTCAATAATTTACCAGTTGCACATATGTATGTATTTGTCAAAACTCATTGGCCAACATACTTACGATTATAGCATTCCGCTCCATGTTAATCTTTCTGAAAATAAACAAAAACAATCCCAAATATTTACTTGATAATTATAAGCATGTTGAAGGGTTTCAAGATAGCAACATCTGCTATTTTCTTTGAAATTGATAAAAATAAGATGAATTGATGGATGGGATGAATAGATAAATGGGTAGATATGTGATATGAAACAAAATATTGATTGCGGAATTTAAGGAGGGAGTAATATGAGTGTTTGATGACATTTTTGCAACTTTTCTGTGTTTGATAATTTTCCTAATAAAATTAATATAAGGTATAGAGAAGAGAAACAGGACATGTTACAAACTGACTGTCATTTAAGCATAGCACTTGTTGAAAGACAACTAGAAACATGCCTGGGAAGTGAAGGAATTTTATTTGTGAAGGAAATTGTGTACCATGCTTTCAACTTTTTATTATATCCTGTCATCTGTGGGAAAATATTAATGCAACATGCTCAGATCAAGTCAACTCATTTTTAAATTGTTTTTGCACCATACTTTCCATACTACACACTCTATATCCCATCTGTTAGATCCTAACAATGTAACTGTAAAAGAGAAAAATGTAAGGGATGTATTTTAATACATAGAAAACTGGAAGATGATGTTTCAGACATGACAGTGGATAAAGGACAAGGAACTTTGTAAACACCAGAATACATGAGTTGCATGGGCAATTTTAGGGAAGGAACTCCATAATCGGTGTAAAGGATAGACTGGAAAGCTTTGCAAGCAGTCTAGGTGAGGAGAAAGTTCATGAAGGAAGTTGATAGTAAAACTGGAGAGGGGCATATTGTAAATGCACTTACCATTAGATAATTCACTGTTGCTTAAAATGACTTGGGGGGCGCCTGGGTGGCTCAGTCGGTTGGGCGTCTGCCTTTGGCTCAGCTCATGGTCCCAGTTGGGATCGAGCCCCACATCGGGATCCCTGCTCAGCAGGAAGCCTGCTTCTCCCTCTCCCACTCCACCTGCTTGTGTTTCCTCTCTGGCTGTGTCTCTCTCTCTTTGTCTTGCCAAATAAATAAATAAAAATCTTTTTAAAAAAAATACAAAAAAATTAAAAAAAATAAAATGACTTGGTTGGGTAGGCTGACATCAGACACAAAGTGAGTGCAGGGAAAATGAAAACAGTATTAGAGTTATAAAAGTATTTAATAAGATCAAAGAGAAAGGTTGCTTGTGAGAGCAATTTATCACCTGGTGTTAAGGCTGGATTGTTGAAAATTCCATGAAACTGAACCCAAAGCTTAAAATCACCATGGTTATCCTCACTATCATTCATTGCTAGCTGCCCAAGGTAATCTTTTTTCAGTCGTTTTTCTGAATGGATCAAATAACTCAGACCACCCCAGTGAAGTCTAATTAGGATGAGCTTTTAAATTTATCTAGGGAAAAATGTGTTCAGAGCTAATGAGGCATTGCGGGGAAAATAGACCTAGCCATAAGCAATCTCCGTAAGAAGAGAACATTTCAACAGCCTAATTCAAAGACTGCATTGTGTGTGCATGTGTATTCAAGAGAGGTTTTTTTTCTCTTCAACTTCTCACCCTTAAACCAAATTTCACTTGAAAGAAGTGAAAGTGTTAAGATGACACTTTAAAATTTTATTTTAAGAAAAGGACAGGCAACATTCTTCTATGAGAAGCCAGTAGCATTCTTTTCTTCATAAATAAAGCCCCTCAAATGTTTGAAAATGTAATTACATCTTGTAGCAACTGAAAATAAACTGATGTTGAAAAGTGAAGAAAGCATCTTTAGTATATGCATTTTCATACTTATTTTGTATAGAGAAAAAGCAGGGTGGTTTTCTTTTTTCCTAGGTAAGATGCAATCTGAAAGAATGCTGTATTTTGAACTGTGTTAACTGATTCAGACTATTTCAGGTAATATTTAAGGCTATGAAATACTGATCAATTTGGTAACATTTTAATGAAGGAGAGCTGCTCTCCACCACTGAATGGTGGAGATTCATTTGGAAACAACCAAACCCCCATGCTTAACAGGTAAGGTTGATCTCGGGCAGGTCTTCTACCCTGGGTCCCAAAACTTCCCAGCTGAAATACCTTCCCTTGTCCACAGTGGTGACTGACTTGCTAACAAACCCTTTATTAACAGCCCTCCCTTCCTTGAATCACTTTCTCACTTCCGGGCCAGTGTTTCCTGAAATTGGCCCCTAGGTACCCCACTTCCTTGTGAGTCTTTGTCTCAGTGCCTGCTTCTGAGGAAAGCCAGGGAAGACAACCACGGTAGGTTAATTTTTAATGCACAGCTGGAATCCCTGAGCCAACATGTTCTTAAGGATCTTTCGTATCTTCATAAATGAAATGAATCTTTACTTTTATGTTCTGGCATTAATTTTATACGGTTGTTGGAATCAAATTAGAGTAGACTGATGAGATTTAAAATTATTACTGCGTAGTTGTTCATAGTATGGTTTTGCTTTTAAGTATTTTGCGTCATGATTTTGTTCATTTGTACCTATTTTTTTCTTGTCATAGATAGGCCTACCTACACAAAGAACATGTTTTTAAAATTTTTTTCCTTGTGATTTTTCTATTTCATTGATTTTTCATTTTAGCTTTACTCTTTTTATTGTGTTTCATTCAGTTTCCTCAGTTCCCTTATTTTCTAATTTCTTTTGTTGAATGCTTAAGGTGTTTATTTAAACAATCTTCATATATTTTAAATATATATTTTGGTATAGTTAAAGCTGTTATTTCCATGTGAGGACAACGTCAGCTGTATTTCATAGAACCTGACATACTTTTTTAAAATATCAAATAATTCGGAGTATATCTAATTTTTAAAAATTCTTTCATGATTTCTTTTCCAACCTAAGGATCATTTAGTAAAATACTATGTTGTTCTTAAAAATAACACATTTCCAAAGCTACTGTTTAAATATCATTTTTAATTTTATTGTAATTTAGAGGGGCACTCTGTGGGATATGATTTTAAGGAATCTAATGAAGGTCCTTCTTATGACTGAATACCTGCTCTATTTTTATAATTTCTTAATGTGGGTTTATCTCTGTCCTTTTTGTTGTTCTACAACTTCTTTCAATCAGAAGATTTTTATATTTAACTGTAAAATGCTTTTTTTCTGTTATTTTAAAAATATTTCCTATTTTTACAAACATTTTCTATCCTCCTTGCCTTCCCGTTCTTCTGGGATTTCTAATTTCAAGATGTTGATATTTCTACCTCATATTTCTATCTCTACCTGTATAAATCTGTATTCATTTGCTATGGCTCCTATAAAAAATTAACACAAACATAGTGGCTCAAAACAACACAAATTCATTATCTTCCAGTTCTGGAGGTCAGAGGTCTGTGATTGGGCCAAAACCAAAGTGCCTAACTGGGCCACACTCCCTCTGAGGGCTGAGAATTGGTTTTCTTGCGTGTTCCAGCTTCTGGAGCTTCATTCCTTCCCTCCTTGGCTAGTGAACCCTTCCCCATTTTCAAAGACAGCAGCATAGCCTCCTCACATCTTTCTGCTCTCCTCCCCAGGTCTGCACTCTGATAATCCAGGATAATCTTTCCATTTTAAGACTCTTAACATAATCACATCTACCCAGTCCCTTTGGCCCCCTACAATTGCTTAGCGCTTTTTTCTATCTCACGTCCTGTCTGGGAAAGTCATTCATTCTTCAAGTTCACTAAGTTCTGTTTGGGTTATCTCCAGTCTTCTCATTCTGTCAATTATTATAGAGATTATATTTATCATTTCTCACATTCCCATTTGGTTCTTTACATGACCTACTCTTTCTCTATTCTTGTATGTCTTTGAGTCTATTTATTAGGCTTATTTTAAATTATTGTTCTGTGAGGTTTCCTAACTCTCTGCTTCATGTCACTGGTATTGTTCAGGTTGTCGTATTCCATTCATAGCTATCCAGCCATTTTAGCTTATGAACTCATGACTTCCTAAGGGTAGCAGCTACTATTTCTGTAAAGCATACCTGGGAATTTTAAAGGACAAATTTTACACTGTGCATTTTCTGGAAGGCCTAAAAAAGATTGAATGAAATGCAGATAGAGGCTCCAGGTACCAGAAAATAATATAAAAACTTCTGTATGGTGCTGAACCACACTAAACCCTTCTGGTTTTGGCTTGCAGAAATAGGCGACTTTGGCAGAGATGATTTCCTTGGGTTGTAATTCTAGTACCCTAAGTGCTGGAGGGGGAGAAGGTAAGCCTGTCCCATTTACCTCACCCCAGCTTGGCTTTTGGCTTCTGTGGTGTTACCCATCCTCACTCTGCTGCTGCTGTGGAGCCCTCAGTAAGGAGGGCCATGAAAATACAGAGCAAGGCAGGAATGGGGAGAAGTGGAAGTGGAAAGCTTTCTTTTACCTTATCCTCTTACCACCACCTCAGTTCCCATCTGTGTCTGATTGCAGCCATCATTCCATAAAGAGCCACACAAACCCACATGAGTTTCTGACAACCTTCAGTCTTCCCAAGGATTTCTCAGTGTTTTTTTTACTTCCTGAGATCTGTGTTCTCTTCTGTTTCTATAGTTCTGTGTTTGCTTTGGAGAGAGAGATCCAGAAGGTTCTCTACACTAGTTCCCCATCTCCTCTGACAGAGAGAAGAAGCCTATTTCCAGAATGGAGTTTGTTTTGAGAACCTCAGATGTTGGATTATTCCAAATTTCATTCCGAAATGACCTCTGTTCTTCATTTCTGTGGCCTCCCTCGAAGCTAGTTCTAGCCCTGTGACCTAATGTCACAGGGCTAGAACTAATTTCCCCAGTGAAATTAAGGGGAAGTATGCTGTGGGATTTCTACAAATCTTTATATTTTCCAAACTAAGGACCCGCCACCGTTTTCCTCTCATCTTGAATATAGATATGGTGCCTAGAAAAGTGACAGCCATTTTGTAATCAGCAGGGGAAAACCAAAAGAACTGCATGTGGAGGCTAAGAAAAACAAGGCTGTACCCATCTCGAGTCTAGCCCTGACATAAGTGCAGCCATCTTGATGTTCCAGATTATCACAAAATATTTCTTGGGTTCTGACCTATTCAGGTTAGCACTTTAAACAGTCCCTCTCTCCTTTAATGATTGATTTAAACCCCTGGACTCAGCTGCCTCTGTCTTTCATAACTCCCCTATACATTCCCCAACTGATCAATGTTGACCCGAGTAGGTAGGGACAACTTTATGCCCCTACTCAGCAGGAAGAAGTTACAGAAGATGAGACCTTCCACCTTCAACAACCTTAAAGATTTAAGGGTCAAAATTGTTCAGGGGGAAATGTGGAGGCGGAGAAAATCAAGGCCATCCCACCTCAGGTTTAGCCTTAGCATAAGTACAGCCATCTTAGCTCCGGCAGCCATCTCAGACCCCTGTGCCCAAGGCCTGAACTTTCCCCCACCCTGCTTTAGTAAGCCCCACCCTGCTTTGGTTCCAGGAATCCCCACCCTGCTTTAGTAACAGGAACCCATAAATACCCCTGCCTTAACTAAGCTCTGGGTCCAAGACCCTACTCCGCTGTGTCGGGTATACTTGGGCCCAAGCTTAAGCTTGCCAAATAAACCCTCATGTGATTACATCGGTGCTTGGCTCCATGGTGGTCTCTCAGACGCGAAAACTCAGAGCACAACACTACACAGCCTAACTCTGTTGTTACTGAGCTTCCGGACCTGTGCCTGCTCCTGCCTACCTACGGATTTTTTGTAATGTAGGAAAGTTTGTTATGCCACTGTTAATTGTGTTTTCTGTTACATGGAACATGAAAACGGCCGCCTTCTTATTTTATATAATAGCTTTTTAAGAGAAAAATAATGAGTATTTAGGAAATACATACAAATCACACCATGGGTATGCCAAGGTCTCTAAACAAATCATTCCAGTTAAACCTCATGGAAAACCCACATGGAGTTACACACGTTCCACTTTTTTTTTTTTTTTTAATTAGAAAATTGAGGCTCATGGAAGTGGAAAAAACCTTGCTAAGGGCCAAAATTTAAAGACCGTTCTGTTTTTTCTAATACACCTTGTTACCTACCCAATCCACCTATCTGTCTATAATAGATACGAATCTATTTGTGAGACTATATGTATATGTGTATATATATATGTGTGTGTATATTATGTATGTATGTGTGTGTACACACACACACACACACACACACACACACACTTTTAACTTACCTCCCGTCCTGAAGAGACTTCTTATTTTTGTAAATGACGTTCACTTCTGGTAAAATTATAACTCTCAATTCCTTTGGTTCTCAAGGTTTTTTGTTTGTTTTGTTTTATTTTGTTTAGCATTGAGAATACCCTGTCATAAGGCAAAGCCCCTTGTGTGGGCAACATCTCAAATGTTTGTCAGCTAACAGATAATACAGTCTCAAAATCTAGCGCTGAGAGAATGGAGCCCAAGCTAGGCCCTTGGTGATGGTTCTGAAAAGGGAGGTTAAAATGTCCCAAAGACAGCCTTTGTCTCCTGTGCTATTCTATCTGAGACAGGCCCTGGGGATATTATTAGTCTCTTTAACATCTGTGAGGGAATTAAAGTTGGAACACAGGCCAGTGGCCTCACACTAGGGAAGTGAGATATAATGTGCAACCAAAGAAATCTAAACTGCAGAAAAGATGCTGTCATGCCTTTCTTTTAAATCCACTCTCTGTGTAAAAGAAACCAGGCTTTGTCACTGGCACTGACAAGGAACGGAGGCAGATCCAAAGAATATGTCAGACTACAGCAAAGGTATTAACCGAAGCACCCGCAGCGTTATGTGGCTTTGAGCTATAGGGAATAATGAGACTCGGTCTTGATTTGTTTTTGAACAAGAGGAACACTTAAGGAGATGGTAAATTGGCTTTGTTTTGAATTTTTCAGCTTCGTGCCTAGATCAAATGATGTAATCTCTATTCTCCTTAGAATATTTTCAGCTATTTCTAGCAAGATACAGAATATTCTAATTTTGGAGCAGAGGTTATTCTTGTTTATTGCTGCCTTAAACAATGAAGGATGCAAACTTGACCATGAAAGACCTCAATAATTAACTCGCAGAGAATCATGAAACTTTACCTCTGGTGAGGACCTTCGAGATCACAGAGTTCAACCTCTGTGCTTTACAGATGAATTAACTGAGATCCAGGGAGGTTAAATGACTTTGTCCAAGGTCACAGTGCTCATCTATGACTGTGCTGGGACTAGAACCAAGAACTCCCGAAATTGCTTCATTGCAATTCTTCCCACCCCAGCCAGCTTTCATGTGATAAACTACAAATAGGCACATTAAAAGGCCCCAAACTAAAAGACATCCAGGTCATAACAATTCCCAAATCTTCCCAAATGTTAAAAGATTTGTAGAATGATCAACATTGCAGTGGCACATTCTCAATGCTCCCACCCCCCACCCCCACACACACAGTAACAGGGACCCAGGAACCCTGTGTCATGCCTCAAAGACATGACAAGGTATTTTTGGTGGAATCACGCCTATGCCAGTATGGATCCTAAAGAAAGGGTATTCCAGTAGATTGATTTAGTCCAGGATTTTGTTCTTCTAAAATACATGGGTTCTCTTAGGAGATTATAAACTATATGGCTTTGTATACATTATAAATAACATATACATATTTTAATACTTCCATTAAGGGAGAATAGTAAATCATAACTGCTTTGCTACTGGACTTTAATGTCCATGCCAAAGAAATGCCCTCATTTTCCTGCTGTTTCTTAGGTTGTCCTGTATCATTTTCTTTGCTGGCATAATCACCTAAAATATAACCTTGGAAAAGTACCTTGCTTTTTCTTAGTTCTAACTATTGAAAAACATCTCCGGGTGAGCACGGTATCCTCATTTCTTTATTCTTCCAATCCTGATTCTTAGACTGCAAAGAGATGCCTCTAGATCAGACTTCTTTTTGGTAAAACTTCCTCATTTTCCAGGGTGGAAGTTATAAAGGTAGGGACTGACTGACCTCCACCTTCTATTGGTATTTTGGACTCAACACACACTGTCCTGAGCCACCAGAAGCCTGATCAAAGCTCAGCCAGTCCACCCCTCTCCCGCTGGAGAGAACTCAATGACAAAGGAGAGATTCTGTGACTAATATTAATATCAATAACAACAATGACTTGTATTCATGGTTATGCCCATAGATTACAAAGAACCCTCCATGTTTGATGTCATTTGATATTCATATCAAATACTGTGAGGAAGATTTCCATGTTCAATTTAAGAAAGTGTGGTTATGGTATAATTTATTATTACTTATACAAATAAATAGTTCATATAAATTATTAACTATTTATGAATTAATTACTCTGAAAAATCTCAGAAGCAGTAATTGCGAATAACATTTATTGAGTTCCTCCAATATGTCTAAATGAGAAAATCCTAGGACAAATCAGATATCTTCATTTTTTACGTGAGCAGACTAAAATTTGACAAGTGATAAGCCACTTGTCCAAGATCGCACAGCTAGTAAGCAGAAGAGCTATAACTGAATTCAGTCAGTATGAGTATATAGCCACGGGTTAAAAGTTCAGTTAAGCTGTGAAAATGGAAGTTAAAAAAAAAAAAAAGTTACTATTACTGCATTATTGTTACCTAGAGGTTTCCTACTGGCAGTTAGGTTGAAAAGGAAATCATGGTGGATTTGGTAATTTCCTTTTTCAGATTTTGTCAAGAGGGAAAGGGCACTGCAAAGAATTTCAAAATAGAGAGGGACATGGCACTGGAATTGAATGATACAAGAATTTTTCTTTGGTGATCTAATGTCCACCAACATAGGTGTGGGTACTGGGTACACCCCACTCCTTTCTCTCAACTCCTTTCTGTGTTCTTCCATCTTGTTGAGTGCTGACCTTTAATAACCTGCTTTCATGTGTTTCTTTGCCCCCTACCTTCTGTTAGGTTTGTCCAGTGGAGGAATGGCAGGAAATGTGAGTTCTAGCTCTAGGACAGGAGATCAGGGTGCTATTCTCCCCAGGTCCCTCTTGCTGGGTCACTATGAGTTGACTGTGTCTCTCTGTTATAGACTAGTTATTAGGCAGCTGCCTCAGAATTCTGCCAATTGTTCCTTCCCTATCCCTTCAGACAGAAGGTAAAGACTCCTACCTGTTGTGAGCCTGAGTACTATACTATCCCTTGTTGGGGTTCCTGAACTCTGTCCACCTCTTTGTGAATAGTCCCTTTATAAAGCTCTTCTAAGCTTTATCATCCAGGTCACATAGTTTATGAGTTCCTGGCCATGCTTCAAATATAACTTGTCTGCTTCTGGAGTCTGTAAACCTTCCATCACCACATGAAAATTATATCCTGCTATACATATTCCTTACTGATAAGAAAGGACTGTCCACTTGCCTTTTAAATGTGTCAAATGTAATTGATCTATAACAGGAGAGTCTCCTCATATTCAGCTTTCCAGATACTTATAATTAAGTATTGCTGCTTTAGTCACTGTGTTGGACACTTCATGTTACTGCATTTAACTTAGGAATGTTGAGTTTCTATAGCTGTCTAACAAAATCAGCAGCACTTTTCCTAAAGTTACCTACCTTCCTTGTGTACCTTTAGTCAACATTCATATTTCCTACCCTCAGCAAAAATTGCTTTATAGTCAGTCACTAGTAGCATTATGGTACACGGTATACGTTGTATATCTCTGTATTTACAGTTCCCCCAACCTCTGTTCTGTTTTTCCTAAGCCACTTGATAAATACGTACTTTTATATGAAGTAGAAATTCTATGCATGATATTAAGCAATCAGTCATGCCAATTTTTAAATATTGTGGTTGTAGGATTCATAAAATTTTTCTTGGGACACCATCTCATGCTGCTTAATAAATAAATACTGGTTTGACTGTTTTAAACATGCTTGCCACCTTAACAAGAGATATCTTCTGTGTTTTCTTATTTCTGCCATGGTAAAAAGTCACTAGGAAGTTAAGGTCTTTGAAATCAAAAGTCGTATCCTTTTAGTACAGAGAATCATGTATGAGACATTCTAATAACAGGGGAAGAATCAAAGATGAAACAAGGTTAGCTCTACCGCAAATTTTATTTGAATCTAGTTCTCTTTTGGCAGCACAGACTTAGAGGTATGGAATCTGTGTCCTCTAAGCGTAATCACTAAAATAGATGTCACCGGCAATAGAATAGATTCTGCCACAGCTGTCTCAAACAGGTCCTTCAAAATCATGCTTGGTAATAAGTAAAGAAGCCCAAGTGGGAGGCTTACACAGAAGTGTTACTAGACAGATTCCTGCCTTCTAAAAGTGTTATTAAGGAAGTCCCGCTCTACCAACTTCACCACAAATCAAATTAAAATTTGTCCTATTTAAGATGAATCACTGTATGATCCCTGGACCAAGAGATTCCAATCTCAGAAACTGATGATTTAGTTATGTCTTCCCTTTCTTATAATTGATAAAAAATATTTTTTATTAAACAATAAATTGAATCAGGTTAATATGTACCCAAATGTGCTAAAATCAAGCAGAATTGGAAGAACCTTTTTGATATTCACCATCAAGAAAGTATTGCAGCAGCCTGTCCTGTGCAGGCGAACTTCTACAACTTTAACTCGTGTTTGTGTGTGTGATTTGCCTTTCTTTTGAGTTCCTGCTGTAATGTCTACTTCAGATCTTACTCAAAGGTTTTCTTAGGTTAAAGCAACAATTGATGTAAAGTTGCTGAGAAAACCTCAGGGGTGTGTTTGTATGTGTTTGTGTATGTGCAACTGTGTATATGTCAATAATTTTGTGAAAGCCACATTTTCATCTTCAGGGTTCAAAGTAAAATAGACCACTTTAATAAAAAACATAACAAAAAACCTTTACTGGGTCTCGGTGGCAACACAACTTAACCCTTTTCTTATTCAGTTACTGTTTGCACACTTTAGTCCCTGGTCATAACCTTTATGTTCCTCTTATATAATAATAATGTCATCATTTTCAAGGAAGATACTGGAATCAAATAGCCAGACTAGAAGTGTATATTTACCACCTGCAGATTCTGTGCAGATCATGAGAAAATTATTCCCCCACCAGTCCGTGCTTTTAAAGTATCAGTAAAGTAGGATAAAAATTAATTAAATCCTACCACTTCAGAAGATCAGTGTTTAAATACATTTAAAGGAACAATGGCTGTAGGAGACTTATTTTAGTCCCTGATACATGGTGGGAGCTTAATAATTGGTCTCCCAAAAAATACATATTCTTAATAAATATCTTTTCTGATATGGTTTCCATCTCTGAAATGCTGAATTTTATTTATTTTTTTAAAAAAATCCTTTCTAAAAGTAAGAGGCCACTCTACAACAGTTTATAGTATCTCTTCAGTGTGAGGTAATAGAAGTGGTTTAGGGAAAATTATGAAGTGAGTGATGTTAACCCTCATCTCTCCTTACTTAGCAATCTTATAACCCATTACCAATCACCCCCACTCCAAAATACATACTACAAGTATGATGCTTATTATAGAGAAAGAATTTTTTAAAACTCATGGACATTATCCTCAGGTTCTGCATTATAATGTATTCTAGAATGCTATATGTCTCCATCCATTTAGTTAGAGTTATCATAATTTATAACTGTATATTAATTTGGAATAACTTCATATTCCAGTTTTCTATTGTTGCCTAACAAAATGCCAAAAAGTTAGAAGGCAGATATGACAAAAATATTATTAGATTTCATTTTATTATTTTATGGGTCAGAAAAATTCAGGCAAGGCTTGTTGGGTGTACTCTTTTTCTGCTTGCTACAGACTGGGATCACTGAGTGATATTCAACTAGTATTATGGCTAGTCAAGAGGAGACAAGATGGTCAATCACATAACCAGTGTCTTGGAGAAAATGAATGGAAGAGTGAGCTCAGCTGGACCCCCTTCCACTCTGTGTAGACTGAGCACCCCTCAACAAGTCTATCCTACAAAACAGTAGGACTTTTTGCATGGCAGTTCAGAGCCCCAAGAGAACAAGATCTAAGTAATCAAGCATAGTGCATTAGGTGTATTAAGAAATGGATAAATATTTGTGATCTGGCTGAATATCTTTCCTGGAAATACTTTCATTATACTAGATAACTGAAAAGAAACTCCATAATTCCAAGTATGGTTGAAGAATTATATTAAACCACATGTACTGAGTCAATGAGTATGGACTTATAGATGAGATATTATTGCTTCACTTAACCTGGCCACAGAAAACTCTCCATTTGAACAATGGTAATAAAAGTGTTTGGATACCAGTCGCATACATTACCTTCTTTTGGTGGCTGCTGATGATTTAAGAGCAAAAGGGGACTCAAAGCTTCCCATATAATAAGCTATATGAAGACAGGGACATGATACATTGCATGGTGTGCAGTAATTTGTTGGGTAAATAAATGAAACCCACTAAGTATAGATTTTCTCACAGTTGGAGAGTTCATCCTATTACAAATAGATATGTTGTCATTTTTCTTTTAAAATATAAAGTATTGGAGCACCTGGGTGGCTCAGTGGGTTAAAGACTCTGCCTTCGGATCAGGTCATGGTGCCGGGGTCCTGGGATCGAGCCCCGCATCGGGCTCTTTGCTCAGTGGGAAGCCTGCTTCCTCCTCTTTCTCTCTCTCTCTGCCTGCCTCTCCACCTACTTAAGATCTCTGTCTGTCAAATAAATAAATAAAATCTTTAAAAATACATAAAGTATTTTATTGTTAGGGAAATATACAAATATTCTAGCATATAGTATTTCCTACTGTTCTTTTGTGTATTTTTATTAGCTGGTAAGTTTAGGTGGTAATTCACCTGATGTCCTTGGTGAATAGTAACAATTTAACTTCTTCTTTACCAATTTGGATGCCTTTTATTCCTTCCTCTTGTCTGATTGCTATGGCTAGGACTTGCAGTACTATGTTGAATAAATGTGGTGAGAATGGATATCCTTATCTTGTTCCTGACCCTAGAGGAAAAGCTCTGTTTTTCACCGCCAAGAAGATGTTAGCTGTGGGTTTTTCATATATTGCCTTTATTATGTTGAGGTATATTCCCTCTAACCCCACTTTGTTGAGCATTTTTATCATGAATGTGTGTTGATTCTTGTCAAATGTTTTTTCTGTATCCACTGAGATGATCATATGATTTTTATTATCCTTCATTTTGTTGATGTGGTGTATGACATTGATTGCTTTATGTATACTGAACCATCCTTGCCTTCCTGGAATAAATCCCACCTGGTCATGGTGAATGATCTTCTTAACATATTGTTACATATGGTTTACTAATATTGTGTTGAGGATGTTTGCATCTGTGTTTGTCCGAAATACAGGCCTGTAAGTTGTGTGTGTGTGGGGGAATGTCTTTGGTTTGGATATTGGCCTCATAGAATATATTTGGAAGCTTACTTCCCTCTTCTGTTTTTTGGAATAATTTGAGGAGAGTAGGTATTAACTCTTCTTTAAATGTTTGGTAGAATTCTCCTGTGAATCCATCTGGTTCTGAGTTTTTACTTCTTGGTATTTTTTGATTACTGATTCAATTTTGTTACTTGTAATTGGTCTGTTCAGATTCTCTATTATTCCTGGTTCACTTGGAAGATTGCATGTTTCTAGGAATTTATCCATTTTTTTCCACATTGTCCAGTTTGTTGGCATGTAATTTTTCATAGTATTATCTTATAATCTTTTGTCTTTCTGTGGTGTCAGTTGTTACTTCTCTCTCATTTCCGAACCAGCTCTTGGTTTTATTGATTTTTCTCCACTGTTTTTCAAAAGAAAAATAAATGTAAAGCATAATGATGTGATTTGCAACTTTGAATTAAAGTCATAATAAGACATAAAATAAAGTCATAAAAAGAGCAAAAGGGAAAATATTTGTGCTGCATTAATCATTAAAAAACTGAAATTAAAATCAAAACCAAAAGTAAAACTAAACACATCAGTTTATGTTAGGGAGAATTAGGAAAAAAGAATGGCATGTTACATTGTGAACATTCACAAAGCTAGTATCTAAATAACAATGCCTACCACTTATTGAGTATTTATGATGAACAGAGTACAGAACTATGTTGTATAATTTACTTTTCAAAAGAACCAGTGAATTATTATACCCATCTCACAGATGAGGAAACTCTGAGTCCTATAGTTGTTAACTATTTTCCTTCCAGATCATTGAGCTAATAAGTGACAAGCTAATATTTGAATCTAAGTCTGGTTAGGCCAGAATCAACGCACCTAACCATTTTAGTGCACAAGTGCTCTATTCCTTTATTTAATCAACAGATAATGATTGGGTGGTTACAAAGTATAAGACATAGTTCAGGTGCTGGCAATAAAGATAGGAACAACCCAGACAAAGTCCTATTCCTTCAAAGCTAACTGTCTAGTTTGGCAAGAAATATAATAAGATATGAATAGAAGTCATATTGTAATTAGAGTTATGAAAAAAAAAAGAGTAAGTGAGGGAGATATGAAGTATCCATATTGAGGTTGATATTAACATAGATCAATGAATAATATCTTTGCTGCAATATTTAAAGCATTTTTCACTTGTATGCTTTTAGGACCTTAAAATTCCTTTAAGAAGACACTAAGTTCCCAATTATAATTAAAATTAAATTACTTTAAAAGAGCTCTGAACCCATTTATCCCTCCAGGTACAAAGTAGTTTTAAACAAGGACAGTGAACTCATAACATATATAGTGATAGTCAGGTCTGTAACTCCCATGAGACCTAGGATATCACTTTAGACATATAGAGTGCCAAAAACACAGGAAGTGAGAATTTTTTAAAAATTTATTTTATTAACTATGTTAAGGGATGAGTATGATCAAATGAAAATTACTTAACTAATGTAGAGGAGAACATGGTTGTACATTATAGGTTTGGGTTTCCTATTGGTCATATACTTATATACATATATGAAATAATACATAGTATTATATCACCTATTGATAAATATTATATTGGTCAATGTAACGTAAAAAGAAATTGATTGCTTCAAGTCAGCTTAAACTCAAAACTAGGGTTAGCTCACAAAACCAAAAGGTAAAGATGAAGCAATTCCAGGTATCCCACTAGATCAATTTGTGGTCCTCCACAGGTGACATTAATATGACTCAGTCTCAGTGAGGCCCATATTTTGATGTCTCTTATTAGATTTTCAAACTGTCAAGAGAGAGACCATGAATGGCCAAGCTTACACCAGGAATCTCCACCTCTGGCCCAGTTCATGTTGGCCTGGAGGATTGGGTAATGTTGCAGAGACCTGGCCAATTGGAGAATTGTTTATGATATCTAATTCAATGGGTGCCGCATTATTTGTTTTCACTCACCATAATTTCTCTAATGCCCAGCAGAGTGCCTCGCATGCAATGGACAATTGATAAGCATAAGTTATACACATGTTTATCAGATCTCAAAGTTACAGCCTATGATGAGGCTATTATGAGCACTGGCATATAAGAGTATAATAAAGTTATGCTTTCAGAAACTTTTTTAATTTAATTTAATTTAATTTTTTTTATTTGACAGAGAGAGAGATCACAAGTAGGCAGAGAGGCAGGCATAGAGAGAGGGGGAAGCAGGCTCCCCACTTGAGCAGAGAGCCCAATGTGGGGCTCGATCCCAGGACCCCAAGACCATGACCTGAGCCGAAGGCAGTGGCTTAACCCACTGAGCCACCCAGACGCCCCTTTCAGAAAGTTTTATTGAGGGTGCCTGGGTGGCTCAGTGGGTTAAGCCACTGCCTTCAGCTCAGGTCATGGTCCCAGGGTGCTGGGATCGAGCCCCATGTCGGTCTCCCTGCCCAGTGGGGACCCTACTTCTCCATCTCCCTCTGCTGCTCTGCCTGCTTGTGCTCTCTTGGTCTCTCTGTCAAATAAGTAAATAAAATCTTTTTTAAAAAAAAGTTTTATTGAATCAGGTAGTCCTAGAAAAATTGGTAAAAACCAAGTAAGAGTCCAAAGTATTTAAATGTTCAGTATTCTCCAAAAACAATTATAGTTCTTGATGCCTTTATCAATTTATTAGACATTTTCAATCAATGAATTAAATGCATTTATTAATTGGCTAAACACAACAATCAATATTCATGTTAACTATACAAAACCAGTAGTGAAGCAGAGTTACTGAACGTATATAAAGATATATAAGCAAAAGATGCTTGAACAGAGGAACACACACATATTTTGGTGATTTGTCTACTCTATGAGGTCAGTCTCGGGATTCAGTTTCCAAATGCATTGTGCAATGAAAGGAGAAATCTGTTGTGCTGGATACTGTATATACTGAATCCATCTACAGCCATACTACCCTGAATGCGCCCGATATCATCTGTATATACTGGATCCTCAGGAGTCCAGACTTAGGAGAACTGCCATTACCTATCAATATAAGGACCACCAAAAAATTATAAAGACAGCTGTGAAAAGGATTATAATAATCATTTATACTTTTATTTGGCTTTATAACTATTTTGATATTTTCTTTGTAAATAAGAGAAAAATCTAGGGATAGGAAATCTGACCTCTATTTATAGGTGAAGAAACTGGAGTCCAGAGAAGCTCACTAACTCCCCAAAGTAAACATAAGTGTTCATCTATAGAACTGAGGTTCAAAATCTTGCCTGACTTGGCTCTGAAGCCCATGTCCCTTTTTTTTTTAAATATTTGATTTGATTTGATTTTTACAGTGTTCCAAAATTCATTGTTTATGTACCACAGCCAGTGCTCCATGTAATGCATGCCCTCCTTAATACCTACCACCAGGCTCACCCATCCCTCCACTGCCCTCCCTTCCAAAACCCTCAGTTTATTTCTCAGATTCCAGTCTCATGGTTCATCTCCCCCTCTGATTTACCCCAATTCACTTTTCCTTTCCATCTCCTAATGTCCTGTATATTATTTCTTATGTTCCACAAAAAAGTGAAACCATAGGATAATTGACTCTCTCTGCTTGACTTATTTCACTCAGCATAATTTCCTCCAGACCTGTCCATGCTGATAGAAAAGTTGGGTACTCATTCTTTCTAATGGAGGCATAATACTCCATTGTATATATGAACCATATCTTCTTTATCCATTGGTCCATTGAAGGGCATTGTGGCTCTTTCCACAGTTTGGCAATTGTGGCCATTGCTGCTATGAATATTGGGGTACAGATGGCTATTCTTTTCACTACATCTGTATCTTTGGGGTAAATACCCAATAATGCAATTGCAGGGTCACAGGGTAGCTTTATTTTTAATTTCTTAAGGAATCTCCACACTGTTTTCCAAAGTGGCTGTACCCACTTGCATTCCCACCAACAGTGTAAGAGGGTTCCCCTTTCTCCACATCCTCTCCAACACACGTTGTTTCCTGTCTTGTTAATTTTGGCCATTCTAACTGGTGTAAGGTGGTATCTCAATGTGGTTTTTATTTGAATCTCCCTGATGGCTAATGATGATGAACATTTTTTTCATGTATCTGTTACCATTTTTATGTCTTCTTTGGAGAAGTGTCTGTTCATGTCTTCTGCCCATTTTTTGACATGATTATCTGTTTTGTGTGTGTTGAGTTTGAGGAGTTCTTTATAGATCCTGGATATCAGCCTTTTGTCTATGGACTCTGAAAAACAATCTGAGGGTTTTGAAGGGGTAGGGGGTGGGAGGTTGGGTAAGCCTGGTGGTGGGTATTATGGAGGGCATGTATTGCATGGAACACTGGGTGTGATGCATAAACAATGAATTCTAGTACACTGAAAAATTAAAAAAATAAATTAAAAAAATCATACTATACAATAAAATCAGGGGTTAAGAAAAATAAGTAAATAAATAAAAGTATTTGAACCAGAAGCTAGAAGAAACAATGGACAACAGAAATAAACCACCAAAGCTTCCAAACATGGACACATTTACCTGCTTACTGTATTCAAGAAGATAAAAGAAAATATTGAATTCTAGGAGAAAATTGTAAAAAAAATAAATAAATAAAGTACAAGGGGACTCTGTACTGCAAACAAACAAACAAAACCAGAATTACCTATTTGGTTACTGACAAGCCACAGCCAAAAATAGAAAGCTGAAGATAATCTTTCATGTTCATGAAACCAGTATTTCCTCTATGTACCTGGCTAGAACGCATCCAAATTTGTATAAATTTGTGAATTGACAATTAGTAGTAATAGCAGATAATTTAGAAAAATATTAGTTGATTCTAAACTATCAGTTTGGATATTGTGGACATTGCTGCTTTTTTTACACTGGGGTGCATATGACCCTTCTTTTCAGCACATCTGTTTCTTTGGAGTAAATACCCAGAGTGCAATTGCTGGGTCATAGGGTAGCTCTATTTTTAACTTTTTGAGGCATCTCCCCACTGTTTTCCAAAGTAGCTCTACTAACTTGCATTCTCACCAACAGTGTAAGAGCGTTCTCCTTTCTCCACATCTTCTCCAACATTTGTTGTTTCTTGACAGTTTTTGCCATTCTAGCTACAGTAAGGTGGTATCTCAATGGGGTTTTGATTTGAATTTCCCTGATGGCTAATGATGAACATTCTTGCATGTGTCTGTTAGCCATTTGTATGTCTTCTTTGGAGAAATGTCTGTTCATGTCTTCTGCCCATTATTTGACTTGATTATCTGGTTTTTGGGAGTTGAGTTTGAGAAGTTCTTTATAGATCTTGGATACAGACAAGCAGATCTTGTCTGTAGTGTCACTTGCGACTATCTTCTCCCACCGTGTGTTGCCTCTTTGTTTTGTTGAATGTTTCCTTTGCTGTGCAGAGCTTTGGATCTTGATGAAGTCCCAAAAGTTCATATTCACTTTTGTTTCCTTTGCCTTTGAAGACATGTCTTGAAAGAAGTTGCTGTGGCCGATGTTGAAGAGGTTACTGCCTATGTTCTCCTCTAAGATTTTGATAGATTTCTGCCTCACGTTGAGGTCTTTTATCCATTTCTAGTTTATCTTTGTGCAGGGTGTAAGTGAATGGTTGAGTTTCATTCTTTTATACATAGCTGTCCAATTTTCCCAGCACCATTTATTTAAAAGACTGTCTTTTTTCCACTGGATATTTTTTCCTGCTTTGTTGAGGATTATTTGACCATAGAGTTGCAGGTCCATATCTGGGCTCTCTACTCTGTTCCACTGGTCTATGTGTCTGTTTTTGTGCAACTACCATGCTGTCTTGGTGATCACAGCTTTTGTAGTAAAGCTTGAAATCAGGCAACATAATGCCCCAGCTTTGTTTTTTCTTTTTCAACATTTCATTAGCAATTCGGGGTCTTTCCTGGTTCCATACAAATTTTAGAATTGTTTGTTACAGTACTTTGAAAAATGCCAGTGGAATTTTGATGGGGATGGCATTGAAAGCATAGATTGCTCTGGGCAGTATCGACATTTTAACAATGTTTATTCTTCTGATCCATGAGCATGGAATGCTCTTCCATCTTTTTGTGCCTTCTTCAATTTCTTTCATGAGTGTTCTGTAGTTCCTTGAGTACAGATCCTTTACCTCTTTTGTTAGGTTTATTCCAAGGTATCTTATGGTTCTTGTGCTATAGTAAATGGAATTGATTCTCTAATTCCCATTCTATATTTTCATTGTTGGTATATAAGAAAGCAACTGATTTCTGTACAATCGATTCTGTATCCTGCCCCATTTCTGAATTTCTGTATGAGTTCTAGTAGTTTGGGGGTGGAGTCTTTGGGTTTTCCATATAAAGTATCATGTCATCTGCAAAGAGAGAGAATTTGACTTTTTCTTTGCCAATTTGAATGCTTTTTGTTGTTGTTGTTGTTGTTGTTGTCTGATTGCTGTTGCTAGGACTTCTGGTACAATGTTGAAAAACAGTGGTAAGAGTGGACATCCTTGTCATGTTCCTGATCTCAATGGGAATACTATCAGCTTTTCCCCATTGAGAATGATATTCGCTGTGGGTTTTTCTTAGATTTTATGAAGTTGAGCAATGTTCCCTATGTCCCTATAGTTTGAAGAGTTTTAATCAGGAATGCATTCTGTATTTTGTCAAGTGCTTTTTCTGCATCAATTGAGAGGATCATGTGGTTCTTCTCTCTTCTCTTATTGATTTGTTCTATCACATTGATTGATTTGTGAATGTTGAACCACCCTTGCATTCCATGGATAAATCCCACCTGGTCATGGTGGATAATCTTTTTAATGTACTGTTGGATCTTATTAGCTAGGATCTTGTTGAGAATCTTGGCATCCATATTCAGCAGGGATATTGGTTTTTAATTCTCCTTTTTGAGGGAGTCTTTAATGGTTTGGGGATCAGGGTAATGCTGGCTTCATAGAAAGAGTCTGGAAGTTTTCTTTCTGTTTCTATTTTTTGAAACTGCTTCAAGAGCATAGGTATTGGTTCTTCTATGAATGTTTGTTAGAATTCCCGAGATAATCTATCAGGTCCTGGGCTTTTGTTTTTTGGGAGGTTTTTGATTACTGCTTCAATCTTATTACTAGATATTGGTGTATTGAGGTTGTCAGTTTCTTCCTGTTTCAGTCTTGGAAGTTTATAGGTTTCCAGGACTCCATCCATTTCTTCCAGGTTGCTTAATTTATTGGGATATAACTGTTGATAATAATTTCTGATGGTTGTTTCTATTTCCTTGGTGTTAGTCGTGTTCTCTCCCCTTTCATTCCTAATTTTATTAATTTGGGTCCTCTCCCTTTTCTTTTGGATTACTTTGGTCAGTGGTTTTTTGACTTATTAATTCTTTCAAAGAACCAGCTTCTGGTTTCATTGATGTGTTCTACTGTATCTCTAGTTTCTAACTTATTGATCTCTGCTCTAGTCTTGATTATTTCCCTTCTTGTGCATGTGGTTGGCTTAATTTATTGTTGATTTTCCAGTTCTTTAAGGTGAGGTGTAAAGAGAATTGGTGTACTTGGTATTTTTCAGGGGTTTTTTTGAGTGAGGCTTGGACGGCTATGTATTTTCCCCATAGGACTTGCCTTTACCATAATCCCATAGGTTTTGGACTGATGTGTCTTCATTCTCATTGGTTTCCATGAATTGTTTAAGTTCTTCTTTGATTTCCTGGTTGATCCAAACATTCTTGAGGAGGATGGTCTTTAGCTTCCAAGTGTTTGAATTCCTTCTTTTTTAAATTCCAAACTTTTTCTTGTGGTTGTGTTCCAGTTTCAAAGCATTTTGGTGTAAGAATATGCAGGGAATAATCTCAATCTTTTGGTATCATTTGAGCCCTGATTTGTGACCCAGTATGTGGTCTATTCTGGAGAACATTCCATGTGTTCTCATGAAGAATGAGTTTTAGGGTGGAATGTTCTGTATATATCTATGAGGCCCATCTGGTCCAATGTGTCATTCAAAGCTCTTGTTTCTTTTTTGATTTTCTGCTTAGATGATCTGTCTATTACTGACAGTGGCATGTTAAAATCCCCTTCAATTAATGTATTTATATCAATATGACTCTTTATTTTGGTTAATAGTTGGCTGCTCCTGTATTGAGGGCATAAATATTTATCATTGTTAGACCTTCTCAGTGGATAGACCCTTTAAGAATTATGTAGTGTCCTGTTTCTCTGGCTACAGTCCTTAGCTTAAAATCTAATTTATCTGATATGAGAATTGCTACCCCCACTTTTTTTTGAGGCCCGTTGGAATGAAAGATGGTTCTCCATCCTTTCACTTTCAGTCTGGATGTATCTTTAGGTTCCAAATATGTCTCTTGCAGATAGCATATGGATGGGTCCTGTCATTTTATCCAGTCTGCAGCCCTGTGCCATTTTATGGGAGCATTTAGGCCATTCACGTTGAGAGTGATTATTGAAAAATAAGTTTTATTGACATCATGTTGCCTGTGAAGTCCTTGTTTCTATAGATTGTCTCTGTAAATTTCTGTTCTATGTCACTCTTGGGTTCTTTCCTCTTTTATAGAATGCTCCCCCCACCCCCCCTTAATACTTCTTCTAGTGCCAGCTTGATGATCACATAATCTTTTAAACTTTGCCGGTCTTGGAAGCTCTTTATCTTTACATTCATTTTGAATGTCAGCCTTGCTGGATAAAGTATTCTTGGCTGTATGTTCTTCTCATTTATTGCCCTAAATATGTCTTGCCAGCCCTTTCTGGATTGCCAGGTTTCTGTGGACAGGTCTAATGTTATTCTGATGTTCCTTTCTCTGTATGTAAGGAATCTCTTCTCCCTAGCTGCCCTTAACACCTCCTGTCTGAAATTATGATTCATGAATTTCACAATTAAGTGTCTGGAGGTCTTTCTAGACTTGTTGATCTTGGGGGGTGTCCTTTCTGTCTGTATGATATGAAAACTTGTTCCATTCCCCAGATTAGGAAAGTTTTCATCCAGGATTTGTTTAAGTGTATCTCCTAGTATTCTCTCTTTCTCCACCCCCTCAGGATCCCAATAATTCTGACATTGGAATGCTTCATGGCATCATTTATTTCCCTAATTCTGTTTTCATGGCTTCTAAGCTGTTTGTTTCAGGCCTTCTCTTGATGCTTTTCTATCAGTTTGTCTTCTAGATCACTAATTTGATCTTCTGCCTTGGTTACCCTAACTGTTAGAGTATTTAGATTAGATTGGATCTCACTGATAGCATTTTTTAGTACTGCCAGATTAGCTCTCACTTCTGTCTTTAGAGATTCTATGTTGCCACTAATGGTCTTCTCCAACCTAGCCATTGCCTGAATAAGGGTTACCCTGAATTCCCTTTCTGACATATTGTTTATGTCCATATCCAGTAGTTCCGTGGCAGAGGTCACAGTCTCTGAAATTTTCCTATGTTGGGTGTTCTGCTTCTAGTCATTTTGGTGTGAGGTGGTTGAGGGGATGTATGGCTAAATATATCAACCACAATCCAGGCAGGTTGCACTCTGGAAAGTTTCGGAGCTCTTGGAAGTCACCACCAAAAAGAAAGAGAAAAAGAGGGAAAGAAAAAGAAAAAATCCAGCTAGAATGAGCCCAAAAGTAAGATTTATAAGGTACAATAACAAAAAAATAAACAAGAAGGCCATCAAAAATAAAAGACAAGATGAAAAAAGAAAAACCCAGCCAAAATGAACCCCAAGAATAAGATTTATATAGTATAAAACCAAAAAGAAATACACAGAAACACTGACAGAAGAATAAGATGGGAAGGTGGTTATAAACCCTCAATATGGACAAGGAAGCTTATTTCGTTCTTCCTGAGTGTATCTTGTTATCTTTGTTAGAGGACTGAACTTCCCAGAGATACAGGGAAATTAAAACTGGTTTATATAGGGGTAGTATTAAATAGGGAAAAAGGATTACCTTGAAGCTCATATCTACATATATATTAATTTTAAAAAAGGAAAAGAAAAACACAGGTATGTGTATGAAAAAAGTTCATGTTAAAAGCTTATTATGTAATATACTGTATTAAACATCTAGTTGTAGTGGTAAGTAGGTTAAAAATAAAAGAAGAAATGTGAGAATGAATTAAAAAAAAATAAAGTGTATCTATGAATATACAGGTTTGGGGACAATACCGGGGGCTTAATAAATTGTTTTCCCCTAATGTTGGGGTTTTACAGTTTTATGGGGACCCTGTGGCTATTGTCCTCTTGTTCTTTTGGCTTGTCTTCTGGGGGAGGGGCCTGCCACATTGCTCTCCAGTCAGTCTTACTTGGGTTGAGACACCCTGCAGGTTACCAAGGGGCTGGACTGTATGGAAAACTGTTTTTCAGGCTTTTGTTCTCCGGAAGTTTTTGTTCTTTGGCGGCTTTTTGTGGCTTTTCACAGGGTTAGTGCAAAGTAAACTGTCAGCTCCCAGACCTCCACTTCCTAGAGAAACCTCAGTCTGCTCCCCTCTGGTTGGTCCATAACACACAGACTCCCACTTTGCAAACTCCACTGAACACCACAACCTCCCACAGGTGGTGTGCACTCCAGCCACCATCTCAGTGGTTGCCCGAGGCCCCGCTTGTCTGTGCACCTCCATGCAACTAAAACTGTGATTGATACTGGTCTGGGGAACCTGATTCTGGTGGCTGGCATTGCCAGCACTGCTCTCTGGAGACCAGGTCCACACCGGGTGCACTCACACCTGGCGGCAGCCTGCAGGTTGGGGAAGGCTGTGGGCCCAGGGACCACAGACTGGATCCCCTGCCAGGTTCCCTCAGGCACAGGTGGGTGCCAGCTGTGACCGTCCTGGGACCATGGGCTTAGGGCCGTACCTGGGGACACCCGATTCCACCAGTTGCCCCTTAAGACCCTTTGTTCTTTTTTAGTGCTTTTAACCAGACCAAGTGTAATGCTGGTCCCCAAGCACAGGGAACTTTCAAATTGGGATATTACTTTCCAATGGGTCACTTCTGGCAGCTCCCTCCCCCTTCTGTTTATCCTCAGATATCAGTCTGAGGGATCCCACTCTGCATTACCTCTCCACTGATGTCTTCTGCCTCTGTCGAGATCCAGAAGTGTATAATCTTACATCTCAGGCTGGTTCATGGGTGTTCAGAGTATTCTGGTAGCTGTTTAGTTCATTTCAGGGGACTAGTTGAAACGGGGTCTCTTACTTTTCCACCATCTTGCTCTTCTTCCTCCCATGTCCCTTTCTTTACATCATGATGCTTCCAAGTACATTTTTAGAATGGGACTTGAGATGTTAATATATGTCTTTAAAATAGTACCAGGAGAAGTGTCACAAAATCTATTTGTCAGCAGTTGAAAAGAGGAGGCTACTGAATAACCTGAAACCAGATCATCTGTTTGAGGAGCAAATTCTAGAACCCAACACTGACCTCCATTATGCAGTTATATACACTCCTGAAAAACCAAAAGAAATTATTTTTACCAATGGAAAAAAAAAAAAAAAAAGCTGCCCAAATGTTTACCAAAAAAAAAAAAAAAAAAAATCATCAAATTAAGCTGTAACTTTAAATAAAATATTCTTGACACCTGCACACTAAATTTGAATTCTTGTGACAAATATTTTAGGTGATAAGCAATCTAACAATAACCTCAACCACTATGACTTCATCCAGCAAATTCATTCTTTAGAAATTGTGCAAAAGACATTTTCTAATTGTGTAACCTTCTGTTATCTTCTTTATATAGAAAGGTGAAGGAACTGTTGCGTGGTTGATAACCTAGTTGAGAACACAGACAATGTATTTTACATTGGGTAGAATAAAGCCAGGATCTACCACAGTACCTAGTATGTGGCAAAATAGTCAGCCAATGTGGAATGAACACTTTTCCATTTTGTGGGATGGACTTGAACTAATCAAGTCACCCTGTTGTGCCCTGTCCCTGATAGAATTGAAAAACTAACTGCAGAAAGCCACTGTACAGGTAGTGTCCATGGAGCTGTCAGAAACTGAGTGGCCCCAAGTGGGGATTTATCTGTGGCTACACACCACGCTGGCAATACTGCCATGGCCTTCAGCATGTTTTACCAATTAGCTTAGGAATGAAGAGAACTTGATGATAGAAGTAACTGGTAGTGTAACCCAGTTTGAAGCATCTTCAAATGTCGGTAGTTAATATGTTACCATGTATTTCCCAAAATCATGTTTCCATTAGAATATCTCTTTTAGCCCTTTGGTAACAGGGCCCAAATTCTGTCAATGAATCTTCAGTTTTGTGCATGGTAGAGTATTCTAAAAATTTTGGATTTTATCTGTAACTGATTCTGCTGATTCATCTCTGCATTCTAGAGCCTTCACCCCAGTTTTTCCCACAGAGAATTTGAGAAAGCAGGGGTAGACCAGAAAGAGTACTGAGAAAGGATTCTAAGGACCTAAATAACTGCCCTCTGACCTTAGGGAAATAACTCAAGTTCTCTCAACTTTCATTTACATACCCCTAAATCATAGTTTAGCTGGGAGGATCAAATAAGAGGAAATGCTTCATAAACATTCCTACAAATGTAAGTTAGTCTTATTGTGAACATCATTTCACCACTTTGATGCTCTTATGGACATGAACAGTAGATTCCTAGATGAATCTCTATTTTTACCACAACATTTATACCTTATAGGTATTGGCTTATGTATCTCTTTGCTCTGGTACAGAAAATGTGGTTTAATATTTTAGTGTCCCTGTGAATGCTTCTGTTAACCTGTATGTCAGTCTTTCAGCAAGTATTACTTAGATCCATAATTAAGTGCAAGTGATGCCAGTGGATGGGAATACAATGGTGGACTAAATGCCTTATCCCTTATGCTCACAGAATAAACACACCATTAAAATATGGCAAAGTCATTCTTTCCATTCAGTGCTTCTCAGTGGAGACGGTGTTTGGAAAAATGAAGAAACTGCATTACAGTTGAATAGTCATATAAA
Organism: Martes martes; assembly: GCF_963455335.1. Taxonomy (NCBI): domain Eukaryota; kingdom Metazoa; phylum Chordata; class Mammalia; order Carnivora; family Mustelidae; genus Martes; species Martes martes. The sequence continues at coordinate 102,132,738 of NC_137891.1, read as the reverse complement.
GCCAGTCTCTAGGAATTTCTCCCTCCCAGAACTATTTTTTTCTACTTTGTTTGCACATACTCATGAGATTAAAAAAAAAAAAAAAATTGGTCAACCTAGATGTTTTGCCTAACTCTTATTCAGATAGCCTACATTATAAAAACATTACTAGGATCATCTGAATTTTGTAATTATTATTAAATACCATTTAGAAATAGCCTAATATCATATGTGGGAAACATTATGAACCTACAGATCAGAAAGGGATTCACTATGAAAGTTTACGTTAAAATAATTACCCGACTTTTGTTCATAGCCAAAAATGTGTGGTCATATGTATATGCCCAAAACTCTTGGTTTCAAAGCAAGATGAAAATTCCTTCAGTTCACCTTGATTGAGAAACAAATTGGCCAGAAATTTTGTCCTCCCTGGAATATGAAGGGCAACGATAACATTAATGATATTCTGTTGTATGTCAAACAGATATAAAAGCTGCAGACCTCTGACAAAAAGACTCCCATCCCTGAATGGCAGAAATTATTGAAACCACGGGGCATAGAGCACTCTCTCTGGGAACCTTTGTCAGGGAACAGTTGGAGGTGGGCTTTTTGGAGCAGCCTGTAGTTAGCCCTCTATTCATGCTGGTCAGGTCTTTTACCAAGGGAGTTTTGCTTTCAGTGTTTATGTAGTGCAGCAGGCAACTGTTTACCTCAGGGCATGAGAGTCAATCCAGAGCTTCAGAATCTGTGTTGCCCATGGAAACAAGTGCTTCTTTGGAGGGAGGGAACTCTGAAAGGGGCAAGGCAGAAGATAATCCCATCAATTGGGCCAGTGCCCTCTTTGAAGGTGTTTTGCTGCATGAACAACAGCCCTTAAAAAATTGTACAGGATTACAATATTTTATAATCATTTAAGAACTTGCTTTTGACAGCTCTAAATTATATATGGTAATAGGTTCACACTCTTTTGAATGAATTGGTTTTAAGTTAGAGGAAACATTTAACTGGGAAGAACTTTCACGCTTTCTCCTCCCTCGGCTAACAGAGGGAAAATGTCGGTGCAAATTCTTGTCTAACATGTAGGGGAAGGTTCTTAGATTGTGTTATTAAGAAGAAAGCTTTGGACATGGATTAGGCTGGATGGACCACAGTGCATGGTTTAAAATGACGTGCAAGTGGCTTGGACTAAAAGCTCACAAATGCTTTCTTTTTTCAACATTCAAAATGTAAATTAACTCTTATGTTAGATTTCATTAGCAATAAACATTTTTGAAGATTAGCAGCCTGACCTTTCCAGCGGCCTTCTAATTAGCTCACTTTGTGCCCAGATAGCAGAATGGAAGATGGATTGCAAAAAAGGTGGAGAATGAGAAACCATTGAAGACAGTCATCTAGTGAATACTGTAGAAGGCTACAGGAGCGGGAACAGAAAAAAGGAAGGGAAAAAGCGAAAAAGGAAGGGAAAGAGGAAGTGTGAGAAATTTGTATTTAAGGAGCGCTTGCCCTCCCTCCGGGCCAGAAACTTTACATAAGTTATCTCACATAAACATCGTAATAAAACTGAAAGACCTATGTCATTGTCCCTGTTTTAGATACTGAGGGGTTGCAGAGGGACCTGTGGAGATGGACTTAGTAGGTGTTTGAATGAATACGAGTGAAGGAAAGTAACTTTTCAAAACTGTTTCTGAATATTCCTAATGAGTCAAGTTATACCTCTTTTATTTTTTTAAATTACTGTGCCTATAGTACTGAGGGCATGGATAATAGAGTCATTTTTTTTTTCAGTGAATTATGTTATTCATTGAAATAAAAATATGACCACCTACATTTTGTAATATGTTCTGGGCATAACATTGAGCCTTGTGGAGATTGGGTTGTGAGAATTTTGATTTGTTGTTATTCTTAAACATTTTTATAATGTAATTTCATTTTACTTGAAATTCAGTTTTCATATCCCCAAAAGGAATAGAGTAAACCCATCCCTATTTTGCATCAAAGGAATATCTATGAAAATGAATAAGGCATAAAATAAGACTTCATTTTTCTGAGATATATAAAGCATGTGAAAAACCTGGTGATTTCTTGGTATGGATCTAGTTATGGGACAGGCAGTCTCCCTGGATACAAATCTGAGCTCTGCTCCTTACTAGATGTGTGCCTTTGGACATATTATTTAAAATTTCTGCAAATCTGTTTTCTCACTTCCAACCTGGGAATTCTACTATTTCCCCCATAGAATTGTGATTAATAAGATATATTAGGCAAAACTGTTTTAATCGCTACCCTAGTTGCATATTGTAGGAAGAATTAACAAAAGTCTCTGAAGCACTGAAGAATATGGGTAATAACAAATAATATATGCACTCAAAGTGAAGCCAGTAAGATGCATATATTGGTACCTACTGTGTGAAGTATGTGATGACACATAGATCTGCAAAGACAGATCAGACATAATATATGGCCTTGTGTAGCTTATCACAAAGTGGAGAGAAAGTTATTTTAATACAAGGTAGTAAAGCTATTGGAGCTATACATAAGATGTTGCAAGATGACAAGAGAGAAATAGTTATGATGAACTATAGGCTTCCTGGAGATAAAAACCAAACTGAAACTTAAGAATGAACACATTAAGAAAGACAAAACTTTTAATAAATGCTCTGTAGAATGAGCAGGTCCAAAGTCAACCTGAAAGAGATCTCAAACAAAAATGTACAGAAATATAAACAATATAGTTTATATAAATGTTTAATACCAAACCAAAGAGATTTTATTTCATCCTATAGATGGTGAAGAGCCACTGAAAAGCTTTAAAAAGGAGAGTGATTTGGTCCTTTTTCTTTTTTCCTTTGTCCTTTTATTTATTTATTTTTTTTACATCTCTCTGGCTGTAGGATGGGGATGGATTGATCGGCTGTGAGGTGGGAAGGAAAGGGCACACTGAAAATGAAGAATTCGGTTAATTGGCTATCTCACTATTTCATGCTAATGAGAATGAGCCTGCTTGGGCTTGGTATCAGATGGTTGTAGCACAAAGTAAGAAACAGATTTCAGAACAATTTGAGATGAGATCAAAAGGATTTGGCAGTAGGCTGGATGCGATGGATAAGGAATAGGATTCATTGGTATTTCCAGGTGGATGGTGATGCTTTTTACAAACCTGTGCAATGGGCGGGGTGGGGGGGGGGGGAGAAAAGGAAATCTGGAAGTCAAAATCACAAATTCTTTCAAAAGAGACCTGTTAAGTAGCAAGTATTTCTGCAATGTTTGGGTGGAATTATGCAAAAAAGAAGTTAGATTGCCTCAAGGCAAACTGGAGTAATTTGCCTTTCACATACATATATGGGCAAAGGTTTCATCTAAAAAAGAAGAGGATGGTATCCAAAGAGACTAAGAGTTAAGGTGGGCAAAATCATAGACCATGAGACTGGAATACAAGAAATCACCACAGTTTAAGTGGTATGCAAAAGAGGTACTCACTGGAGAAACTTAAAGAAGAGGTCAAAGACAGTAAGAGGATAACTGGTCCCACAGAAGGCAACTAGGAGTTTCAAGAAAGTCAAAGAGATTATATATCCATCCAGTAAAAGTTAGTGTTTTTATTCTAGGCCTTTATTCCAAGAATATAAAAGTTGAAACATGTCCATTGGTTGTTGACCCTTGCCAGAGCAATTTCAGTTAGCTTGGCACAAAAGCTAATCCCCGTGAGTTGCATTATAAATGAGAAATGAGGAAGTGGGGGCAATGAGTGTAGATTACCTCTTCATGGAGAAGAGGGCAATCAGGCTGTAGCCATAAGGAAGTACAAGGTCAAGGGAAGCAAATTTAGGATGAGAGAGAGCCCAAAGGACGTTTAAGAAAAAAAAAAAAAAAGAATGGAGATATTTGGAAAGAAAGTGATAGTGGCAAATAATAAAGGTCAGAGAACAACAGGATAGGCAGGAGGAAGAGAGATATCTCACCATTGAAAATAAAAATGTCACATAAACACTATGTCCAGTTGCGCTTGTGATATCAGACAATTCACTAAATCGAATTCCCACTAATATTGTCTCCCCACATAAAGTAGTTTAAATAGAGCAGGTAAGTAAAACACAGAACTTGCAATTAATATTAATATTGATTGTAAGTGAAAATGGACCAAGTAGTACTGTGTTGTATCTGTGTGATGGGAGGAAGAGAGCTTTCCTCAAATCGATTTCCTCAAATTCCTTAATGTCGTCAGTGAAATGTCCTTTCCCTTTGCTTCTCCCTTTGTCTACATTCTTTGGGATAGAGATGTATTTCTAGAAATTTCAGTTTTACTCAAAATTTACTGATCATGTGTTGTATTCAAAGCACTCTACCAAGGGAGGGTGTTAAAAAGTTAATGAAGACTGAGACCTAATCCATTAAAGCTCATGATCTGGTAGGGTAGGGAGGCAAATATAAAAATACCTAAAAGGTAAAAATATTGTCACCTAATTTTGTATTTTTTACCTCTTTAAAAGCAAAATAGAACACTTTTTAAGTTCTGAGATACTTGGAACGCTTGAAATGTCATTTAATGTGTAGATACAATTGCCTTACATTAAAGAAGTAACCTAAGAGGTTTGTCAAACCAGAGACAGTGTGACTTTCTGGCCTGAGAGGGATGACGGAAGCCATTGGAATGATTTATTGATAAGTGATGATGTGCATTGTAGTTCAAAGAAGGGCAGAATCAGCTCTGAATAATAATAATAAAAAAATTCCATTCCAAAGGGATCTTGCTTTTTTTTTGTTTTTTATTCATTTCACAGGCAAAAATAGGATGTAGGCTGGGAGAATTGCTTTCCTTGAAACAAGAACTTTTACAAAGTGAAAAACTTGAAATTAGATCATACATCAGCATGAATAAGATAGTCTAGCATGTTCTCCACTTGGAACTGTGGTTTCTTGGTAATATGGCTGGCTTTAACAGAGCTGTTTGTGGAAAAGTAAAGATTGTCTTCCTCACATGGCATTGTTTCATGCTTGGACCTGTAGGGGCAAAAAGTTCTTTATTTGCAACTCGAAGATTATTTTCAGATTAGTAAAGAGCAAGTCTGAACACTAAGCTACGCAACCAAATTGTGGAATATTTAGGAAAAATATTGTGTATGAGAATCTTATTCAATATGTCTTGATGGTACAGTTTATTTCCAAAAGATGTGATTTCTAAATGTATAATACTTAAATGCTTCCTTTTACCAGATTTATTCCCGTAAAACACCCAAGTATACTTACCAAACACTTTAAGTTCTAAAATTATTTGTGAAAAATAAAGTTTGATATTAGAATCTGTGATTTTCAGTGGCTCATGCAGTAAAATAATCAGAGCAATAGAAGGAAGAAAGTACCAAAGTAAAATCAAAAAGATTTAAAACTATAACAAAAAAATTATAGATCTATAAAATACTTATAAAAATTTACCTGTGTGCATCTGACTTGTAATTTTCTGTTAAGGGTTTTAATTTCAGCTTTCTAGTTAATCCGTGAGAATTATATCTTCTACATAGAAAGGCATACTCACTTCCAAAAATATCTCTCTGGTGTCTATTGAACACAGTTCACCTACAAATCAAAGATTGAGGGTCATAGCAACTTCTCTGTCCTCTACAGGGGACAGAACCTGTACTTATTGGAGAAATGTGTCCCCACTTGCTGATACTGAGAGTGCTAAGCTTGGTGGTTTGTCATAGATGGAAGGATGGCAACCCAGGCTCATGTCGAAAATTGGGTTAGAGATGTTTCTGGAAATATTTGGGAAACCCAGGGGAAATTTAATTCAACTTTGTTCTTTTTCATCATTTCTCTCTGTTGTGGACTAAGTGGGTCTGCCCCCAAATCCTAAGTTGAAACATCACCCCACAGTGTGATTCTATTAGGAAGTAGGGCCTTTGGGAGATAATTAGGTTTAGATGATGTTTAAGGGTGGAGCCTACATGAATGGGATTAGTGCCCTTGTAGGTATCATGAGCACGATCATCCAATATCTGTTCTCTACCACATGAGGATACTAGAAGTCCACGGTCTGTAGCCTGGGAGGGGGCTCTCAACAGAACTCAGTGAAGTTGGCATCCTGATTTCAGACTGCCAGTCTCTGAAAACATGAAAGATGATTATTTATAAACCATCCAATCTATGGTATTCTAGTATAGCAGACTGGAAGACTAAAACACTCCCATACTTTTCTAATTCTTGCATTATCCAGGCTTTTGGGGGCTGAATTCTTATATACATGCATGTGTTGAATTCTAGATCATCCTGTAACAAAATTGTTGGTTTTCTTTCTTTTTAGGCTATTGAATTTAATTCAGTTGACCTAAATTAATTTGGATTGTACCTAAGATTTGTGGATTAAGTGTCTCTGATACAAGGATATAGTATATCTTTCCTTGAAATCACCTTAGATACAAGCACTAGACAAAAACTCAAATTATGTCTTCATCCCATTTCTCTGTACCTTAATACATTCAAATTCAGGTAGGATCTGTATTTAAATATTAAGGATAAATATTTACAGGGAGACTAGCTGGTATGCTGAGCAAAGTTCATAATGTTTAAGCTGAAGGGGGGAGCTTTTCAACAAATTCAAGTATAGTTTCAAATGACAAAAGTCATACGTTGTTTTGTATTTATTGTTGGTATCTCTTATCCCTAAGAAAATAAATGGTAGTGACAAGACTGTGTGTGTGTGTGTGTGTGTGTGTGTATTAAAAGGCAGAGTGGATTTAGTTGATCCAGCATGAAGCATAGTAAGAGAAAATATAAATATTCATTCATATAACTCTATAGATATTTTTTCTTTTTTTCAATTAACATATGATGTATCACTTGTTTCAGGGGTACAGATTTGTGATTCGTCAGTCTTACACAATTCACAGCACTCACCATAGCACACACCCTCACCAATGTCCATCACCCTGACACCCCATCCCTCCCATCCCCCTCCACTTCAGCAACCCTCAGTTTGTTTCCTGAGATTAAGAGTCTCTTATAGTTTGTTTCCCTCTCTGGTTTCATCTTGTTTCATTTTTCCCTCCCCTCCCCTATGATTCTTTGTCTTATTTCTCAAATTCCTCAAATCAATGAGATAATATGATAATTATTCCTCTCTGATTGGCTTATTTTGCTTAGCCTAATACCTTCTAGTTCCATGCACATCGTTGCAAAGGGCAAGATTTTGGTTTTTGATGGCTGTATAATATTCCATTGTGTATATAAACCACATCTTTACCCATTCATCTATTGATGGACATCTAGGCTCTCTCCACATTTTAGCTATTATGGATATTGCTGCTATAAACATTGGGGTGCATGTGCACCTTCAGAACACTACATTTGTATCTTTGCAGTAAATACCCATTAGTGCAATTGCTAGATCTTAGGATAACTCTACTTTCAACTTTTTGAGGAACCTCCATACTGTTTTCCAGAGTGGCTGCCCCAGCTTCCATTCCCACCTACAGTGTAGGAGGGTTCCCCATTCTCTTCATCCCTGCCAACACCTGTCATTTTCTGACTTGTTAATTTAAGTCATTCTGACTGCTGTGGTATGGTATCTCACTGTGGTTTTGACTTGTATTTCCCTGATGGCAGGTGATGTTGAGCACTTTTTCATATTGGCCATTTGGTTGTCTTTGCAGAAATGTCTGTTCATGTCTTCTGCCCATTTCTCGATTAGTTTATTTGTTCTTTGGGTGTTGAGTTTGATAAGTTCTTTATAGATTTTGGATACTAATCCTTTATCTGATATGTCATTTGCAAATACCTTCTCCCACTCTGTCAGTTGTCTTTTGGTTTTGTTGACTGTTTCCTTTGCTGTGCAAAAGATTTTTATCTTGATGTAGCACCAGTAGTTCATTTTTGCCTTTACTTCCCTTATCTTCGGCAATGTTTCTAGGAAGAAGTTGCCATGACTGAAGTCGAAGAGGTTGCTTCCTGTGTTCTTCTCAACAATTTTGATGGATTCCTGTCTCACATTTAGGTCTTTCATCCATTTTGACTATTTTTGTGTATGGTGTAAGGAAATGGTCCAGTTTCATTCTTCTGCATGTGGCTGTCCAACTTTCCCAACACCATTTGTTGAAGGGACTGTCTTTTTTCCATTGGACATTCTTTTCTGCTTTGTCAAATTAGTTGAGCATAGAGTTGAGGGTGCATTTCTGGGCTCTCTATTCTGTTCCATTGATCTATGTGTCTGTTTTTGTGCCAGTACCATACTGTCTTGATGATGACAGCTTTGTAATAGAGCTTGAAGTCTGGAATTGTGATGCCACAAGCTTTGGTTTTCTTCTTCAACATTCCTCTGGCTATTGGGGGCCTTTTCTGGATCCATATAAATTTTAGGATTATTTGTTCCATTTCTTTGAAAAAGTTGATGATCTGCTTTTTCTAAAAGGAGTGGAATAGATTTGAATTTATAAACCATAATGACTGTTTACCACAGATCATTACTTAGAAGCTCTTGTTACCCACTTCTGCTTACCTCCTCTAGTTCCCTTCCTAGGGAAGCATGGATACCTAAGACTCCCATGTCACTGCCACTTCCTTTTAGATGAGGCTATCACAGATATGATTCCGCCTCTGTGTCAGACAGTAATAAACATAAGTTTCCATGCTGCAGGAAAACAATCCTCCTTCACAATTGAAATTGTAAACACTCTGAAAACCAAAGAAATAGTGGTTGTTGTTTTTTCACAATCTCAGTAGTACTAAGTACATGGGTCAGAAAAGTCATACATTCAAAGATGCAATTGGTAATATATTGTACTATTAGATTTTTGTACTAGAGCTAGTGCTGAACTCCACACAGGAGATGATAGAACAGGATACACAGGAAAGGGCCCAGGAAACAGAAGCCAGTTAGGAAAAGAACTAATAAAGAATGGTAGAGAATGACATACCAGAAAGTGCTGGTTTACACACACACACACACACACACACACACACACACACACACACACCCTGATTCCCCAACCAGAGATCATAGAATAGCATGCTATTGCAAGTTGTATGTGTATATCCCCCACTCCTTCCCCCTACACTGCTCCTTTCCATCTGATTATCAACCTTCCCCTTTCCCAGTTCTTGAGAGTATAGCTCCTCCCCACCGTATGCATATTTATGTTCCTGCCTGATACACATCACGTTAGCATATTTAGCTGGAATTCTGAGTGTGGCCACAGATGCTTCACAATAAATGGGGAAGTAGGACTGTATTAAAGTTGAAGGGATGTCTGTGAGATGACCACAGTGGGCTGTGATGTTGGAGCTGGAAGGCTGGTTTGGGATTGGCACTCACATGGCATACAGCTGTGCTCCCTTCAGATTCAACTTCTCTTCCCACTTCAACATCAAGTAGCTGAAAGGCTTAAGCTAGTTTTTCAGTTCTGGTTGCTGAGTCCAAAGGACAGGAAATCATTACAGGGAAAACATTTCTAGCAAAGGTCACTTTAATAGAAAATTACATCAATCACCGGGAAGAAAAAAAAAAAAATACATTTCAATTGATGTCATCCATCCATGGGATAACATCCGTTTTAGTTTCTGACTTGAGTTTTTAAAAGTTAGTCTAACTTTTGGAGAAAGCACATTAAAAATTAACCATGTCTTCAACAGTGATTTCCATCTTTTAAAAAGGAAGAGATGGTTATTAGCTATTTCATGTCAGAAGCTAAATGGTTACCTACTTAGAAGGGGAAGAGAATTTTTTTTTTTTTTGGATGTACTCCCAATGGAATGCTAAAAGGAGCAAATCTTTCAGAGTCAGAAGATCAAGTGTTTACTTTTTTAGCATACTTACATGATTGAAATTTGGCAGATGTACACCTTAAAGGTTTTTTTCTATGTATTTTAAGTATATGCCATTTATTTCCTAAAAATGCCATGCTTATTTTGCTTGTGAGTTTATGTAGAAGGAAGGAAGGGAAGGAGGAAGGAAACAGGAAAATTAGGAAAAGGCAAGTATATGACAAGTGCAAATATTGCAACTGTTTCTGGTTGTCCTTCAAACCTATACTAGAGCTGCCTAGAGTCCCTGGCCTGAAATGCTCATAGTTCAACACAAACCATTTTTCCCTTTTATGCCTCAAATGTTTTCATGGGTAAAATGGCTTCTCAGTCATCTCCTATAAAAATGATGCAGAATATTTAAGACTGATATTAAGTGTAGATTTGTAATGTAGGCAGATTGCTGCAAATGATTCTATCTGAATGACCAGGCTTAAGAGGTCTGGGTGCCTCTAGCTCCCTAACTACACACATATTTCAGCCTTGGTCTCTGAGACTTCCTCTCCCTTCCAGGCCACTTAAGTGCAAAGTCTGAACATCACACCTGGAAATGTTCTTGCTTGAACACTAACACTTCTATCTGACCTATTACAGTGATCATTTTTTTTTTTTAAGATTTTATTTATTTACTTGACATAGGAGATAGAGACACAGAGAGAGCACAAGCAGGGGGAGAAGCAGAAGGAGAAAGAGAAGCAGACTTCCCACTGAGCAGGGAGCTCAATTTGGGGCTCAATCCTGGGACCCCGGGTCATGACCTGAGCCAAAGACAGATGCTTAACTGAATGAACCACCCAGGTGCCCCTATTATGAGGAGTCTTAAAATGTGTTCCCCAGAGTAGCAACATCAGGATCACCTGGAGAAAACCTCAGGCTTCATGTTAGAACCAGTGAATCAAAAACTCTGGGAGTATAGCCCAGAAGTCTGTGTGTCAGCAATTCCTCCAAGTGATCTGGAGAACCACTGGTTCCTCATTGGAACAAACAGAATGGGTCCACCTTTTACTTCTCTGCGCAGTAGCCCGGATTCCCTGGATCTGATGATAATGAAAGAGATGCCTGACAAAATGTGATGGTAGAAAAGACTGGAGGTTCTAGGGCTCACCTGAAAGTTCTATTTTCCTCGAACAGGCTGCTTCTGATTCCCAAGGCCAGATTTAGAAAAATCAGCAGGCCAGTGGCCATCAGAGGCAAACCTCTAGCAAACCTGCAAGTATTTATTCTGGGGAGTAAGTCCGCCTTCTATAGTTATCTGGAAGTACATTAATCATTATCATCTGGCAGGGTATACACTGAGCATGGTGGGCTGTTTGATCACAATATCTCACATTGCTTCTTCGGAGCCTTACCTGGGTACACTATATTCACCAAGGAAGAGGTAAAATGAGGCAATGTACAAACTGTCCCAAGGATGAATGGCCTCTTCATGATCTCACCACATTGTTTTTCTTCTCCTGTCTTGTGGCCAGGGGAATCAAGCCAGAGCAAACCAGTTCATACTTCTATTATAACAGAGAGTTGAAGGCAGTTGGTAAGAACCACAACCTCTTGGCACTTAGTAGTTAGTAACCTCCCTCACTGGAGAAGCATTCTGAGAATTTCCCCTTTCATTATAAACTTATATATTTTTATTGTAAATTTCACTCCTGCCCCACCCTTCCTCATGGAGAACCTTACAAATAAGAGCCTGTGATTTCCTCAGTTTTTAGAAATCTTGCTCAAAATGTCTTCTCTTCAATAGTAGGCTTATTTCTCTTCTCTACATTTTTACACTTTGACTAGATTGTGTGAATGTTTTCACTTGTGATATCATTTTAGGTCAAAAGCCAACAAACCAAAAACTTTAGCAGAATTATAATATGTCCACCAAAAGAAAAACTTCTGTTGTAGTAAATTTGTACTCCATGTTGGAAAGGAGTGAAAATGCTACTGAGTAATCTCAGTGCCAAAGAGATACTATAATATGTGTTGTGGTAGGGTTGCATTGGTTTTTTGGGGGCTTTACAAGAATGTATTTCAGCTTGTCAAACTAAGCAATATAATTTCCCAAACTAACTAGTACCCCTCCCCCCCAAAAAAAGCATTCCAAACAAAATGGAAATTCCATTTTGGTGCAAAGGAGATGCAGAGCCTTGGGTTTCTCTTCTGTTGGATCTGACCTAATGCCACCTTTATTCTCTTATTGGGTTGGGGATGGGGTTGCTAATGATAAGGAGTATACTATGCCTTTGTAAGGGAGAGGAATGATTTTCCTTCTATCCTTATGAGTTCTTAGCTGAGACCCCTGTAATAAAAGACAGATTAACCAGAAAGAAACAAACAGAAGCCTATTATCATATATACCTCCCCTGGGGAGATACCTGGGAAAAAATGGATAACTCCCCAAAGTAGCATAGAATTTGGACTGAAATACCATCTTAATACTGAAAGGATAAAGGGGATGTGGGCCTCTTAGGGGAGAGTAAATGGTGTTTAGGGAAGATGGATGGGTCTTACAAGAACAGATGGGAAGTATGACCTTTCATGATAAATTTGACTGAGTATGGTGTCAACTTCTAGTCTCTCTCCAGTGATAAGAGTCTATATTCCCTGTTGATGTGACAAATAAGTTCTTTTTTAAAGGATCTGTCTTTAGGCAGATCAGAGCATTTACAGAAACCTCTTTCTGTATTTGCTGGTTTTCAGGTGCTATTAACTCAAGATAATCAGTATTCTAAAGTGTATACTGAAGCCCTATAGTCACATTTTGGGGTGGCATATTCTCCTAACCCTTGACTTTCCAATCCTGACTTCTCTTTAGCTAGCAGAAATCTCAAGACATTATTCTTTCCAGATCTCTAAACGACTCTTCTATGAGGTTTGTTCTCTTTGGCCTCTCAGTGGGGACGTTGATACTTAGGGTAGGGTGTCCTCTTTCTAGATTCCTTCTAAAGTTCCAAAAATCCAAATATGTAGGGTAGAGATAATAGTGTTAATGAGTGTCAGACAAATCTCTCCACTGCAGAACAGGCAGCTGAAGACTTTAACTCATAGGCAGACTAGAAAATCCCGGCCATCATTGTCTTTCTCCATCTATTGACTTATGTATGTGAACTAAAATCTTGGTCTGGCCCCAGGTGACCTCTATTTCGGACGATATCGGGTGCGTTCAGGGTGGTATGGCCGTAGACGTGACCTATTTCAAACCTTGGGTAAGAGGTCATAAATATTGGATTATGTCCTTTAAAAATTTAGGGAACTCTTTTCTGGAAAAGAGACTTACCAAAAACATTCTACTGTACTGGTCATGTCAAAACATCTGCATGAATAACTGGGTGTTCTCCCTTCACCAAGGGGGAATGCTACCAATCTTACCTACCCAAAGGCTTTGTGGATCCCACTGTTGGTGAGACTGTGTTGGGATCCCAGCATAACTTTGAAATTTAACAAGAAATGCTTTCCTGTGGAAATATTTATAATCCTAGTAGATGACATGGGCTTTTCTTCCTTCCACACTCAGCCACTCATGCCTTTGGGGAAATAAGATAGCTTAAAAAACAGCTATCAATTGATTATTAGTCTATTTTCCTTGACATCAGATAAAGGACTAGATTACTTGAATCAGAGACTTCAATTCCATAAGAAAATTCAATGTCCTTACCACTCCTGGGCAATAAGCATTAGGATTTAAAATACAGCATTTCAACAAAGGACCCTTCACTTGTCTTGAAATACTGTGAAAAATCCACATATACAAGTAAGTGAATATTTTTAATAAGTCTGATTTGCAAAGAGGCTATCTTCTGTGCTTTCCTTCTTTTCTAAATATGTTTTATGCTGGCTCCTAAAACCCCATTAGAAAAGGAAATTTGTGAAAACACCTTCTAGGGGTTGCTGTGTTCTCCCTTAGAAACAAACAGAAAGTGAAAATCATTATGGTTACTCAACAATCTTAGTGTGGTGAGATAATATTCTGAGATACTATTCTTTCTCTGTCTTGTATTATTTCTCTTTGGTTCCCTTCCATTTTAGCAGTTAGCTGGTTCTGTTCCAACATTGCCTTGGGTTATGTATGTGGTAAGTAGCAAAAGTAACATTAAGAAGACAGCTTAGTGGTTAGATGTGAGCTCCAAAGTTAACAAGTCCTCATTCTGAGTCTCACGTTGCTATTTAATAGTTGTGTGACCTTGGGTAAAATTTTTAACTCTCTGATCTACCGTTTTTCATCTGCTGAATGGAAACAATGATGGGGTTTATCTTATAAAGTTTTAGTATTGTGATACTATATCGAAGGTGATTAAAAATGTAACAATGGGGCGCTGGTTAGCTCAGTCAGTAGAGTCATGTGACTCTTGATCATGAGGTTATGAATTCAAGCCCCATGTTGGGCATGGAACCTACTTCAAAAAAAAAAAAAAACCATTTTTAAATGGTAATGATAATTATTGACACTTACTGAGCACTTCCTTTGTGTCAGATACTGTTCTAAGATACATAGTGACTCATGTAATACAGGCAGAGACACTACGCTATGGATAGTATGTTACCACCACCACCATTATCTTTCTCGAACAGATAAAGAACAAGGGCATACCACCATTAATTGGCTGTGGGTCTTGGTGTTGGGTGGAATCAGATAACTCCACTCCTAACTGCTACAAGTGTTTATTCTTGCAAAGGTTGCTACTGGGACCTTGTACTTCTCATGGTGAATCATAAGAACACAAAAGAAAAAGTCGTATTCAACAGCATGTTTAAAGTCTGCTGTGTCTCATCACTATCAAGACCAACAGATAAAGGTGAAAAAGTAAAATCTAGTTGCCAACAAACCATGACAAAAAGGGGGAAGTATAATGTTAATGAAAGAGAACTGAAAGCAGGAATCCAATCTACTATAGTCATCTAACAGAGAAAAATAGATATGCAAAGAAGTATTTATCATATGATACAAAGAAGTCACATTTAAAGTGAAGGTTAAACTGCAAAGTCAGTGAGTCAGAGGAAAATTATTGAATAGAGTTTTAAAATTTCCCAGAAAACTCCTTAGGAAGACAACTTATCAAAGACTGAGTTGTTCATTAAATCCTATTTGATCAGGCTCCCTTCAGTATCGGAACAAACAGTTGTTCTATTGTTAGGTTATCAAATCAAGCATAAGCCTGTTTGGGGTCACATTGAATGAACCAAGCATAGTGGTGAGATCTTACCTTCTGAGATCTAGGTAATTGAGAATAGCTAAGGGAACCCATCTAGGAACTCATGCTCATTTAGGATATTTGCTTTAAATGGAATGAGATATGGTTAGGGGCTTTAAAATCACCCTCTATTTAAAATCTCTCTCTCTGCCACATGCACATGTGCTCTCACGCTCCCCAATCCCAATCCATGCATATCCAGATGAATTTGTATTATTGAGTACATGTCTAATGCAATTGCTGGGGTTGTGTACTAGAAGGAGGAATAATTATGGGCTGGACTACAAATCCTTCCTGGAAGAGAGAAAGCGAATGGATACTTCGTGAATAGCTACAAAGGTAAGGCACTGGCTGGCATGCATTCTATGAATGACAATTGACTTGAAACTTAAAAATGATTGGGATTTAAATGAACAGAGATAAGAAGGAAGGGTATTCCAGGTGGAGAGAACAGTTTGAGGAAATGTACAGAGGCAGGAAAATTAAACAACCGAGACTAATCCCAATTCATAATAAGTTAAAGAATATGAGTCAAGAATCAATTAGCAAGGGGTTACTTTTACTGAAATATGTAATGTCATTCAGAGCTGATATTTACAATGGTAGAATGCTATTAGCACAGGAATTTGTTTAAACAGTCATTAGGCCAAATTCTCTTTAATTCTCAAAATAACAGTTTTAACAATGGCTTAGGAAGTTATTTTCAAAATAACACCCCTACTTAAAAAATACACTTTAACTGACTAGGATACCTGACAGCGTTTCATCTATTTAAATTACAAGTACCATTATTGAACAACAAATAACATTCTAGCAATAAATTGGCACTTTAGAAAAACAAAAAAGTCAAGTTTAAAATAATTAAGGAAGCAGTCCTGGCATTATTATAAACTGTGAGCTAATTTAAAGGAAAATTACAGTTGCTATTTTATGGTCAAATATAAAGGGCTACTTGTATATCATTCTTATAAACAAAAGCCAATTTCTCTACATGATTTGTATGTTACCTAAAATTTCTGAAAATCAGCTGATCCTAACATTCAGTCTATGCCACTTTATCCCACGAGTCCAATAATTTTGCCTCTGCAGCATATAAAATAACAAGGGGGTACAGAGCTGAGCCCTGAAAATTCAGAAACTTTTATTAAGAAGCTAATATGTAGTCAGGCACTGTCCTAGGAGCTAGAAAATGAGAATGATCCAGGTTATGCCCTAAAGAACCCAAAGAAAAGCTAAAAGGGGGAGAAAAATGAGTCATAATGGAGACTAAACAGTCATAGGGTAATGGTGAAACTGGCTAATTAATAGAGGTACTTCAGAATGCTAAGAGCACACAGACCCTGGGGGTCATGGAAGGTGCCATTAAAGAAAATAATATACAAGCTAGAATTAAAAAAAAAAAAAACAACAACAAAAAACAAAACAAAACAAAAAAACCCTCTCCAGGTTGACTAGCAGTGAGGAAAGACAGTTTTCTCAGACGCTAAAGGAACACTGCAGTTTTATAGGCAGAATTCCCACCCTTCCTTAACCCCCAAACCCCATAGCCATTACTTTTCCCCACCCCCCCTCACAATATCTCAGCAGGAGATGATAACTTAACGTAATATGTAAAAAATCCAACCATGAAACAAAAGGAAAAGCACGCATTAGATGTGAAACTCATCTTCCCTATAAAGGTTTGGGAAATTGCTACGTGGAATATTTTCCCCCTAGCAATTGGACCACTGTTCTTGTGAATTTATAGTTAAATTAAACACGAAATCATTCAAGTCAAGCAAATTTAGTATTATTTGCATGTGCTCCCTTCTTGTTTTGGAGTCTCCTCTGTAGTCTCAGATTGGGGTTAATTACTGATGATTTCTTCCTTTGTATTCATAATTTTTCTCCGGCAGTTTCACACTGTTATTATTGGGACTTTCTTTTGTCCTGCTTAATTAAATGCTGAAAAGCTTCCAGTTGATTTTGCAGTCTGCTGAGGTAGCTAGATAATTTGCAATCTAAATAAAGTGTTCAGCATTGACTCAACTCTCAAGACCCACTCTCTTGCAGGTGATGTGTATGAGATGATGCTGTTGGTTTTATTCAACAGTGACTAAAAACAAACAAACATTGGCTTAGAATAAGGTTCACCATCCTTCCAACAGGACATTGCTTCTTGGATTTTGGCTGTCTGTGCTTTCTCTATAGTTCATTCGGTATTGAGAACTAATTGTCATTGTCACATCGAGCCACTCATACTAGAGGAAGAAAATGCAGCACGCCTTGGGCAACAATAACTAGGCCCAAAGCAGCAGGCAGCTGCATGTGTGAAGCAGTTGAAAAAGGCTTGTGTCACCGAGGAAAATGGCCCCTTTGCAACAGGACAGAAATCTCACTATATGCATGTAAGAATCCGTGCTCTGAGAAGGCAGTTTAACACACAGAAACACGTTTCTGTAAGGTCAGCTTGAGAAGGCATTTCTCAGGGTAAAAATAAATAAATAAATAAAAATGGGGATGCTAGGTAGCATTTGGTGGGCATTTATGTAATAAATAACACTGCATGTGCTCATGCACACTTGCATTATTGTAACAAATGGCCAAAGCCTAGGGATGAAATTATTTGAAATATGAAAGCCATAGTGCAGACCTATGAAATATACATGGGGATGTACTGTGGCTTTCTGACCACTTTGGGGTCTATAGTGCACCGCATAAGGCTAATTAAGATAATAAAATGAAGCCCACAATTCCCATTTCTGTTCAGAAGAGGCACTGTGGGAATAATCAGAACCTGTATTTTCCCCACAAACCTTTCCTGTAGATTAGGCACACCGCTGCTTTCTCTCCACAAACCTTTTTAATCTGTGGACACTTTGTCTGAGCGCCACTTCCTGTTGATGGTGGGGTGGGGATAGGGGGTTCCTGTCCTGCTGCATGTCCTCTACTTGAATCACATGCCAAACACAAAGAAAGAGATGAACTATTGGGGTGTGTCGTGAAGGAGGTCAGAATTCCTTTCAGTGGAAAGATTACTATCTCCAAATCCGTTTGATCTTCAGTCTGGTTACATTAGGGGCTTTAAGAAATCTTCTGATGCCCCCTTCAGCTTTTACGGAGAGCTAAACCTAAATCACGGAGTATCACCCAGTTAAGTATTCAGAGTAGTTTCTCTGATCCCAGGCACACCAGGCTTTATGAGACAGAAAGAAATACAAAACTTGGTTCTTGCCTTCGGACAAGTTATAATTGAGTGAGAGAACAGAACTACAACAAGATAAAAAATGAATATACTGAATAGGATTTCAATAGTATACTTCATAAGAAAACTACAGGTTGGGACTGATTAATAATAGAGCCACTGAAGCTTAAAACCACTAAGGAAGGATGAAGTCTTCTACTTTAAGTGTGATCCACAGACCAGCAGCAAGACTGGGAGCTTGTGAGATTGCAAACTCTCAGGCCATGCACCAAATCTATATCAAAGATTGGATTTTAGCAAGATGCAGGTGACTTGTATACACAATAAAGTTTGAAAAACATTAGACCAAACTGTAAGGTTCAAGAGGGCAGGAATCCTAGCCTGGCCCAGTGACTCATCTCCCAGCATTGATATGTGATAAATAAATATTCATTAAAGAAGACAAGCAGTCCATTGCTAAGTACATAGAGCACAAGGAAAAATCAAGTGTACATAGCAAGATAAAAAGAATGTATATATATTTTAAATACCCAGTGAACCCCCACTCTGGGCATAAAAAATAATATTTACATTAATTCAAAATCTTCATTTGCTTTGGGAATATCGCCTGAATTCCTGGGGAATATTTAAAATGTCATTTAAAGAAAATGTATTTTTATTTATTAATTTCTACTAAATAACAAAAAATTATTTATGATACTTTAAATAAAAAGCTAGCTTTTAGTATGCTTGTATAAAAATAGAAAAATTCTAAATTTATGACTCCAGAACATAAATTAGACTTTAAAAATATTTTGCTTTCATCTAATTATTCTTTATTGGTATGAGTTTTTGAAAATGTTCTTTATATTAAATTCTCAAAAGAATTAAGAAACTCATGACATTTCTTACTAGGCCCATTATCGATTAAATGAAAAGTTAGAACTTTATAACATTCAGAATGTAATCAAATAGGCTTTAAAAGCATGTCTGTCTAATTTTTACTATCAGGCTTCTATAACTAGGCATAACTGTAGTTTTTTAATTGTTGAAAAATTCCAATGCAAAAATCAATAAAAAACACAGAAAACATTATGTAAAAACATCATATTGGTTTCTGAGTTATGTTTTAAACTAGGAAGGGACTGGTCTAGAACAGTCATTCTCAATAATGGCAAAATTCTCAATAATGGCAAAATCACCAACAGCCAGGGCCCACCTGGTCCTGTTATGTCAGAATTTCTCAATATGAGGTTTCACTATGTATTAGGTGAAAGAGGTCTGGCTATAGCGTATCATCTCTTTACAGCTTCTTTTATAATTACTCTTCTCACTTACACACATCCCATTTTGTTATCAGTATTCATATTTTGCACTAACTGTATTGACATAAGTCATACAAGTACTTTGGCTAGGAATAAAGAAAAGGCCCATTATGATAAAATTCAAAATCAATCTATACTTCATTTGTTTGTCGACTCTTCAAGAAAGACAACAAGGATATGGAGATTTTCGGTCTTTCTTAAACTCTAACTGTGAGCCCTGCCTCTGATTCTACTCTTGAAGGTAGATAAAGAGTTGATAAAAGTGGGTCAATGAACCTTTGCAAGAACCCACCCCCTCTATTTAACTCACTTCCATTTTAGGAATTGATTAGTCATTTCCTTTGGGGCCACAGCTTTGTGTGTCTGCATAATTATTCCATCAAACCAGAAGTCAAAAATTAATTATTTCTAATTTTCTCAACACTATTAGCCAGACATTTATTGAAGGTTTACTATGTGTGAGGCTGTATTCTACACATTGGGATATGACTATGAAAATGACAGACATGGTCTATGTTCACAGGGAGCATACCCTTTCATTATAGGAGACAGACAATGCACAGCAGCAAATAAAATAACTTCAGGTAGTAGTAAGTGCTATGGAGAAGGAAAAACAGGCTACTATGATTCTCAGTGATAGGATGGGGTAGATGGTCAGGGCCTCTCTGACAATGTCACATTTGAGCTAAGATTTAATTGCAAGCAAGAGCCATCTATAGGAAGATTTGGGAAGAATAGTTCAGGCAGAAAGAATAGCTTCTTGCAAAATCTGTAAGGCAGGAATGAACTTGGCATATTCAGAGAACAGAACAAAAGCTTATGTGACTAGAGCAGAATGAGCAAGTATTTGAGTAATAAATCACATGAAAGAGGGTAAGTAGAAGCCACATGATAAGCCACCTTACTGGCCATGGTAGGAGTTTGAATGAATGATCTTATATATTCAAGGTAGGGTAGGAAGAGGAATGGCAGGATGAAGCAGTGGTCATAGCATGTCTTGGATAATGAGTATCTGGGAATCTCTCTTGATTTTTACATAGATTTTTATGGAAACATTCTTTTTATAAGTATTTTGCTTTATGTTATATTTTCTTGGAGCATATCATTAAAATACAATGTGACAGTTTTGCATTATTTTGTATTCAGTGAAACAGTTCAAAGAACTTGCCAAAGGCCACATAATTGGTAAGGGGTAAGACTTGGAACTAAGTTCAAGTTTAAAACTTGGGAGTTACATGTTCATTTCTGGTGTTAAAAATAAACGAGAATAAAATAACAAAAACAAGAGGACGTAATAAACAACTTTTCCTATTTAGCAAATATTAATCTGAAGATCCATACTCTGGAAATGTCTTATAAGAGTAATGTGCAGGAAAGCTGCAAAGTTCAAAATGTGAGAACTTTCAGTTGAAGGCAGCATGGTGATCATAATCTGTGGTAACTCCCGTCCTAACTCACCATTAAATTATCCATTCAAAATGAAAAAAAAGGCAAACACTGTCAACAGATTGCACTGAGGCCAACCAAAGTGACCCATTTTCAGAAGTCTAGGAGGCAGCCTGAACAACTCTTGATGGGCAGAGCTTCTCAAGGCCCCAGGGAGGTGGGACAGGAATGAATAAGGAGCACAACATAGGAGGAAATTCAAGGATGGGTTGGGCTACTGCAGTGGTGAAAAGTTCATTTATGGAGGTTCTTTCTTTGAATTGCCTCTGAACTCTCATTAAAATATTAAAGTTATTGTCTAGGATCCTGTGCATTTGGGGAATAAGAGCATTTCTGATGATTAGTGAGAAGCAAACAAGTAGAAGGTAAAGTTATCTCCCCAAATCAGACTGGGGTAATGAGGCTCTCGATCAATGGAAATGTGTCCCCAGCGCAACTGGCAATGTCCAGGGAAACTCTCAGAACCAGCTGGAAAATGGTGTTGGTACTTTTCTAACACATGAGATCTTGTGCCACCATTATTTGGATTATACTTGGATCTTGGGAGCAATATTGGAATCTGGAGCCAGACTGCCTGGGTTCAAGTCCTACCCTTCTACTTACTAGTTATGTAATCTTGTATGAGTAATATCTCTGTGCTTCAGTTTCCTCATCTTTAGAAATAATAATTATGTGTGTTTCATAGAACTAACATGGAGATGAAGTGAATTGAGTATACTCAGGGCACAGAAAAGTACCTAGTATGTAATAAGTGCTCTGTGAGTGTTGACTCTGATTAATATTGTTAGTTCTTAGTATTGCTGTTGATGCAGTGTTGCAGCTTCTAACACAAAAGAGGCGGTGTTAGTGTGCATCAGAGAAGGAGGCTGATGGAGCTCAGAAACTCCTTCTGTATCTGCAGAGTGTAAATAGCAATTTGCAGTTTTGGCATTTAATCTATTTTCAATATGAAAAGCATAAATGTACCTGTAGATTGTTGATGAAAACATGCATACTTTTCTACCTAAAACTCTCAGTGCTCATTTACAACAAATAAAGTAAAAGGAATGAGGTAAAAGACTACATATAAGCACACTAAAATTATGGATAAGAGGTCTTCAACATGACTCAACTTATTTATATAATCTTAAAACTGGATACTATACACAAGATTTATCATTAAGAATATTGACACGTCAATGTATAATTGATACTATTTCCTTTTTCCAGTCTTACTGAGATACAATTGACATTCAGTACTATGTAATTTTGAGGTATACAGCATAAGGCTTTGACTTAACATATATTGTGAAATGATTACCACAATAAACTTAATTAACATTATCATCTTATATTTGATTTTTTAAATAGATTAAGAGCCCAACATTAGGGAGAGACCAAGATCAAACATATTTAGTAAGGGAGTCAATGGACATATTTAAATGCCTAACCAGTCATGAGATGAATTCTGGAATCTTCCATTCATACCTAAACATTCTCCTGGTTCAGCGATCCTGCCCACCCACTCACACATTGTAGTTAAGTGTCTGTTATAAGTAAAATAGCGCCCAGAAAAAATTCTAAACCTTCAAAATGTGTATAGCCCTATGTGAAATGGTAAAGATAGGATTTGAGAAAGGAAGATAGACCCTTTTTTCCTCCTTTCTGACCTTGTGCAACCCTCTTTTCCCTGAGTCACAGAATAGTTGGACCGTCACACCTCAGCTAACTGCCTGCTGCTGACCTTCATTCTTCCACACACCTAGTTATCCACCCTCCACCCTGGGCCAAATCCTCCTACTAATTCCAAGCCTACTGGTGAAGTTGGCAGATACTTTCCTCAGTCGATTCTCTCTTTCCCACCTGACTTCTATTTTATGAATTATCTCAGCATGAAACATAGCTCTCTATATGACCCTTGCCCTCAGCTCTAGAGAATTTCCATAACCTGTTAGCCCTATGTCAGTTTTATTCACTGTGTGATACACATTACTTATGGCATTATCTGTGGGCATTCTAGGACATGATCCAGAAACTGGGGAATCAACACTCAAAATGAGTAGCCATGCCTTGGAGGATGTCATAGTTTAGCTAGGAAGCAATATCCATGTAATCATTACAATGTTATATGTGAAATTAAAAAAAAAAAAAAAAGAGAGAGAGTATGCAGAGTACCTGGGAGCAAAGAACAGAGATGCACTGGAGAAGAGATGGGGCCATTTCCTAAAAGTTGACATTTGAGATGAGTGTAAAAAGACAAGACAAGGTCCATCAGTAGAAAAAGACTCAGTATATAGTAGATGAGATGAGAAATGCATTTTAGGCAATGGAAATATTTATGAAAGCCTAAAATATTACCAATTTCACCTTAAATTTTTAATACCTTTTACCTGCATAGATTCCCCACTCTTCTATTAGCATCTCTTTCTCATTTAGCCCCAGCACAATTTAGAAAATTAACAACTTCTAGCCCCCAATTTTTGAGTTCTCACACCATCACAATAAAATATCCAATCAAAGCACAGCTCCAGCAAATGAATAATTTAATAAATTGCATTCAACTAGCTAGTTAGACATTTGAGACATAAAAAGAATGTGGAATACATTTCAGATAGATTTATATTTAAATATAAGAAAGGAAACTATACAAGTATAGACATAGAAAAAAATATGAGAGAGTATTTTTTATAATCTTGAAACAGATATAGCCAAAATGAGACCTCAATACCAAACACTATAAAGAAATTTAACCAATCTTATTAAAAAATTAGATGTGAATATTTGGCAAAAGGGAACATGAACAAAAATTAAAATGATACTGTAGCTTTGCCCCTTGAGATCTTATTCTTTTTTGAATTCTTTTTTGAATCTACTCTCTATCCCTGTGCCTGAATAGACCTCTAAGGCCTCCAGAAATCATTGAATTTGTCTGAATCAGTAGCTCCTGGGGATTCTTTGGTTTCCCTTGGACTTTACTATGGGAAGCCCCAGCAAGCTTGATGATCACTTGATCATCAAGCAACACTTGATGTGTTGCTCTGTCGATGTCCACTGTTATTCCCAATTTCCAGAAATCTCTTCCTCCCTTTGTCCTTTTACCCTAGAGGTGTCTACTCTAGGTTACTGCATAATCCCCTGTGGTTTCCTTCTTTCACCATACATTTTAAAACACGGTCCTACAATCGTCATAAATCTTTCTCAAATTATCCTAATTTGATTGGGCTAGATGTTTTCTGTTGGGACCCTGACACATATACTAGGAAAGAAATTAAAATGTTTATAACAGACAAAAATTACTGTTTATAATATACACTATAAAGAAATCATTGCAACATTAACAGTAGTTGCTATTTAATGAGTATTTATGCCATTTACTTTGCAAGATTTATTCTAAGAATTAACTCATTAATTCTCATAACTATACTAACTATACTAAGAAGATTCCAAGATAAGTAAACTGAAGCTCAGAGAGATGAAGTCACTTGCTCAGTCATAAGGCCAGTAATTGCAGAGTCAATGATCAAATCCCATCTGATTGCAGAACCCACATTCTTAACTATAATGCTATGCTCAGAAAAGAAAAAAAATAAAGTTATTTGAACAACAAAAACAGTTACTACTTAAATAGCATTTACTATCTGTAGAGAATTTTCTAAACATTATATTTATATTAACTTATCTAAATCCTCAGAAAAACCTAATGATGTAGAAGGGCTAACTAATGTGTTCAAGGTTATATAACTAGTAAGTAGTTTTCCAACGTGGATACGCTGATTTGAGAATCCATGAGTTTCATCTACATACTTCACTGGTTCTTAGTGGTGAATAGAAAATCTACTAGAAAATAAATACAAATGAATATGCCTAATATATCAAATAATCAAAGAATTGAAAATAACTTGAGATATTTCTGTTTGTCTATAAAATTGACCAAAATAGTCAAGATTTTTTAAAAGATAATTTGGATGATATTGAAAGAAACTGGGCACTATCCTATGCTACTAAAGGAATAATATTTCCTGAGAACCTAAATATTTATCATTAGATTATCCATTAAACAAGTAATGGTGCAGTTGTAAATGGGATCGATTCCTTGATTCACTTTCTTCCACCATACACAAAAACTCAAAATGCATGAAAGAACAAAATGTGAGACAGGAATCCATCAAAATCCTAGGGAAAAAAAAAAAAAACACATACACACACAGGCAGCAACCTCTTTGACCTCAACTACAGCAACTTCCTGCTAGACACATCTCTAAAGGCAAGAGAAACAAAAGCAAAAATCAACTATTGGGACTTAGTCAAGATAAAAAACTTCTGCACAGCAAAGGGGAATAGTCAACAAAACTAAAAGGCAACCTACCTACCGACTGGGAGAAGATATTTGCAAATGTATTATCAGATAAAGGGCTAGTATCCAAAATCTGTAAAGGACTTAATCAAACTCAACACCGAAAAAAAACAAAAAATCCAGTGAAGAAATGGGCAGAAGACATGAACAGATATTTCTCCAAAGAGACATATAAGTGGCCAACAGACACATGAAAAAATGCTTACCATCACTCAGCATCAGGGAAATACAAATCAAAGCCACAGTAAGATACCACCTCACACTGGTCAGAATGGCTAAAGTTAACTCAGGAAACAACAGATGTTGGCAAGAATGCAGAGAAAGGGGAACCTTCTTGCACTGTTGGTGGGAATGCAAACTGGTGCATTCACTTTAGAATACAGTATGGAGGTTCCCCATAAATTTAAAAAATAGAGCTACCCTAAGATCCAACAATTTCACTACTAGGCGTTTAACAAAAGATTACAAAAGTAGTGATTCACCTGCACCCCAGTGTTTGTAACAGCAATGTCCACAATAGTCAAACTATGTAAAGAGCCCAGATGTCCATCAACAGATGAATGGATAAAGAATATGTGGTATAGATATACATAAAATATTACTTAGCCATCAAAAATAATGAAATCTTGCCATTTGCAATGACATGGATAGAACTAGAGGGTATTACGCTAAGTGAAATAAGTCAATCAGAGAAAGACAAATGCCATACAATTTCACTCAGATTTGGGATTTAAGAAATAAAACAAATGGACATAGGGGAAGGGAAGGAAAAATAAAATGAGATGAAAATTGAGAGGAGGCAAACCATAAGAGATGCTGAACTCTTGGAAACAAACTGATGATTGCTGGAGGGAAAAAGAGGGGGAAGGATAATTGGGTGATGGATGTTAAGGAGGGCACTTGATGTAATGGGGTGTTATAAGCAACTGATGAATCACTGAATTCTACCTCTGAAACTAACTAACTAAATAGATGATAGAGAGATAACGAATAATGGGACCACGCAGCTCTGACAAAATTAAGCTTCATAGATCTACCCATGGACAGGGAGATGAAACAGAATTACAGTTTTCAGGTTTAGGAAAAGCTTACAACACAGTCTGCCCAATGTGATTCTGTTTACATAAATTTGCCTATGCCATAGAGTAATATCTAGAAGATGTTCACTAAAGTACTCACAGTGATTACCTCTGCATTGGACCTGTGCCTGTATGAATTAAACATGCTCTTCCTCTTCCCATGCCCAGAGGGAGCAGACTATGTGGGCTAGATGTCAGTTTCTTTGGACGTTTGAACCAGATACCTACATGGCTACATAACTTGCCAGTGTATGTGGCACCTGCCTTGGGATGGTGTTAAACTTAAATATATTTTATCAGAAAAGAAAAATGCTCTTTTTAGTTTTAAGTGCTCTTTTTACTCTTACGAAGTTTTCCTACCCAACCCATGATTTAGTTTGTAGTTTAACTGATTCTAATCCACAGTAATAAATAATATTTATTGGCCTCACCAATTACTTACTTATTTTTAAAATATTTTATTTATTTGAAAGAGAGAGAGAGTGAGAGACAGTGAGCAGGGGTGGGTGGTGGGTGGTTGCAGGAGAGAGGCAGAGGGAGAAGGAAAAGCAGAATCTCTGTTGAACAGGAGCGCCACTCTGGTCTTCATCCCAGGACCCTGAGATCATGACCCAAGCCAAAGGCAGACACTTGACTGAATCTCCCAGACATGCCATGGCCTTGCCAGTTTAGAATACTGGATTGATCACTTGAACTATTTCCCACAAATCTATTCAATTATGCTTTTATGTGAGAACCTTCCTAGAATTCTCTGGTTCCTAATCAATTTCCAAATTTCTCTCATCCAATCCTACAGCCAACTTACTGAGCTCTCTTTAATATCATACAGTTGTGTGGATGGTTTTCAAATTCAGTGGGTGTCAATCTCACCGAATGAAAATGTTTTTACTAGGGCACCTGGGTGGCTCAGTGGGTTAAGCCTCTGCCTTCAGCTCAGGTCATGATAAGATCCTTGGATCGAGCCCCACATTGGGCTCTCTGCTTAGCGGGGAGCCTGTTTCCCCCTCTCTCTCTGCCTGCCTCTCTGCCTACTTGTGATCTGTCAAATAAATAAATAAAATCTTTAAAAATAAATAAATAAAAATAAAAATAAATAAAATGTCTTTACCATTCTTGTGTCAGACATGTCTCTCAATTCACAAGAAAATTCCAAACTTTCACCACCTTCTGCATGAATTCTACCCAATGGCTGATATCCAAGATCTATAAAGAACTCCTCAAATTCAGCACACACAACACAGATAGTCATGTCAAAAAATGGGTAGAAGACATGAACAGATACTTCTCCAAAGAAGACATACAAATGGCTAATGGACACATGAAAAAATGTTCATCATTAGCCATTAGGGAGATTAAAATCAAAACCACATTGAGATACCACCTTACACCAGTTAGAATGGCCAAAATTAACAAGACAGTAAATAACGTGTGTTGCAAAGGATGTGGAGAAAGGGGAATCCTCTTACACTGTTGGTGGGAATGCAAGTTGGTGCAGCCACTTTGGAAAACAGTATGGAGATTCCTTAAGAAATTAAAAAATAGAGCTTCCCTATGACCCTGCAATTGCACTACTGGGTATTTACCCCAAAGATACAGATGTAGTGAAAAGAAGGGCCATCTGTACCCCAGTGTTCATAGAGGCAATGGCCACAGTCGCCAACCTGCAGAAAGAAACAAGATGTCCTTCAACGGACAAATGGATAAAAAAGATATGGTCCATATATACAATGGAATATTATGCCTCCATCAGAAAGGATGAATACCAATTTTTGTATCAACATGGACGGGGCTGGAAGAGATTATGCTGAGTGAAATAAGTCAAGCAGAGAGAGTCAAGTATCATATGGTTTCACTTACTTGTGGAACATAATGAATAACACAGAGCACATGGGGAGATGGAGAGGAGAAGTGAGTTGGGGGGATTCGGAGGGGGAGACAAACCATGAGAGACTGTGGACTTAGAAACAAACTGAGGGTTTGGGAAGGGAGGGGGGCAGGGGTTGGGTTAGCCTGATTGCGGGCATTATGGAGGGCATGTATTTCATGGAGCACTGGGTGTGGTGCATAAACAATGAATGCTGGAACACTGAAAAGAAATAAACTAAGGGGCACCTGGGTGGCTCAGTGGGTTGGGGCCTCTGCCTTCGGCTCAGGTCATGATCCCAGGGTCCTGGGATCGAGCCCCACATCGGGCTTTCTGTTCAGCAGGGAAGCCTGCTTCCTCTGCTCCCTCTCTCTGCCTGCCTCTCTGCCTCCTTGTGATCTCTGTCTGTCAGATAAATAAATAAACATTTATTTAAAAAAAAGAAATAAAATAAAATGGGGAAAAATGGGGTTAATGATACTTATTTTCCTGGTGTACTAATGCTTATAATATGTTGATAAATATAAATGAAACAAGATGGGATCGAGAGGGAGACAAACCATAAGAGACTCTTAATCTCATAAAACAAACTGAGGGTTGCGGGGGGGAGGAGGTAGGGAGGGGGTAGTGGGGTTATTGACATTGGGGAGGGTATATGCTATGGTGAGTGTTGTGAAGTGTGTAAACCTGGCGACTCACAGACCTGTACCCCTGGAGCTAATAATACATTATATGTTTATAAAAAAATAAATATATTTTAAAAATATGTTGATAAATAAAAGACTTAATATTTGTAAAACTATAAACTTAGGCTAATGCCCAGAGAATAGTGTGGTGTCCATAAATGATAATTTCTCTCTTATCTATGAAGTTTAGATTCATTCATTCTGTAAATATTTATTAGGCATCAACTATGATTTCGACACCATTCTAGGAACTAGAATTCAACAGTAATCAGGACAGCCATGATTCTTACAGTAATAAAATGTGTATACCCTAGTGGGGAAGACCACGACTCAACAATTACACTTTTCGTTATTTCATTAACATTGTGGAAAGTACAATCAAGGAACATAGTGTGATACGAAAGCACCAACCTTACCACCCATAACTTTCTTTTCATTATTTCTCTCATATGTCCTTTGTTACTAGAGTTCATTTAGACATTTGCTCAACAATATTAATTTTGATCAAATCAAATTTGATCAAATATATATCAAGTACTCATTAAAGCAAAGATCTGGGCTGCTCACTGTAAGGGATAATGTGAAGTATATACCCTAGTCTTTGGTATCAAGAATCGGTAGTGGAAAGTAGCATTAGCAAATAAGTGCCATGATAATTTAAACACGAGATCCCCAGATGTGAAAGACTTCAACCTGAAGAAGGTATCTGAAATGGCCAATACATAACAATTATTATCAATCAATTATGTATTGTAATCTCTCAGAATCTTCCCTCCTACCGAACAGCCCCTACATTAATTTAGCCCTTATTATTTGTCACCCAGATTATGAATAGGTCTTCTAAATGTCTTTCTTCTCCAATCCCTTTCCTCTTTGTTGCTAGCGTCTTCTGTGCAAAAAAAAACAAATCTGATTCTGTCTCATCCCTGCATTTAGGCCCTACATCCCTGCCAGTGGCCTTTTAGGTTTGCAAATAAAGCCAACATTCTCAACATGGCATCTGAGCTCTCACATGACCCAGGTGTCATGATCTGGTATTGCAGTAAACTTCCTATATGCTGAAGTCTAGCCATAGTGATGTTCAATTTCTAATTGGCCTATATTCTCTCAGATCATTCTTTTTGTCTCCATTCTCCATTATTTCATTTTCTAAACTCCTATGCTCCTAGGTTCAGATCATATGCCATCTTTTACAGGAGAATTTGCTGTAAGTTTCCAATTTCTGATAAGAGTATTCATCTGCTCCTGTGAAACTTGCTGCCTACCTCTTTTAGCTGCTATCATCTGTACCCACTTGTCTACTTGTCACTTTCCCCCATTAGACTGTGACTTCGCAGGCAAGGACTATCTTTCTTTTCTTTCTTGTCTTTTTCTGTCTTTGTCTCTTTCTGGTATCATATATATGATATGTATATATATGATATATATATAAAAAATTATATATATATATAATTTTTTGTATGGATAAATGTATTAATTCTTCAAGTAGTAGAGGTTTTCCAAGGCATAGAGTTAAACTGAGCAAAAATGGCTGAAAAAAACCAAGGTATAATCTATTAGATAATGGGAACAAGTCTAATTTGGCAAGAGCAGCAATTTTCTGGAGTAAAACAATAGATAAGTTTAAGAATATTTGTTATTAGGTAGAGCTTTCAGTGATGAGGAATATTTCCTGTTTTTCATTGTCTAATATAGTAGTCACTAGCCACCTAGTCTGTCTGAGTGCTTGAAATGTGCCTACTATACTGGAGGAACTAAATTTTTAATTTTACTCAAGTCTAATTAATTTAATTTTAAATTTAAATGGCCACCTGTGTGGTCTACTATATTGGATAGCACAAAAGAGGCAAATTTGCAGAAGGCCCTCTGATACCAGTATAAGAAGACAGTATTTTCTGGAGGTAATACAGAAAAATTTGAAACGCTCTAAGCAGAAAATTGACATAATCCAAAGAGCGTCTTAATGCACTATGAGATCTAAGTACTAATAAGCAATGATATAAAAATATGAAAATCATATATTGTTATAATTAGTATTCTGGTTATTTCTAAAAATTTATTTTGTCCCTCACTTTAATCTTGTAATGAAGTAAAGATATGGACCATAATTTTTTTATCTAACTTACTAATATTAAGTGATACTGTAATTTTTTGGCAATCTTATAGAACTGGAGTAAAAAAAGTTTGACTATCAATTATTTCCTTATAGTTAATTGGATAGTAAAATGCACAATTTGTAATTTTGAAAATATTTTAACTTTTCATTGCATGTATTTCATATAATAGGTAGATAACATGCTCATCTAATTGATCTGCATCCAGAAAAATTTCAGTATTATACAGCTAGCTGATATGGTTTAGACATAAGGTGACCACATTTCTTACTCTCCTGGGGACAGTCCGAGGTACATCTATACATATGAGTTGACACCTGTTAGATTCTTAACATCCTCTTTCACCCTTAAAAGTGTCCATATTTAGATAATAAATTATATGGTCACATTTATTCACCCCTACCACAAATTGCAATATAATTATTATAGCAAATATGTGCATTAGACTACATAACAGTAAAAACATCCAATATACTTCTCCTATTTGGTTTTTTTTTTTTTTTCCCTCTGGCAGTGTAAGCATGAGAAGAGAGCCTGAGATTCTCCACTAGGTAAGAGAATCAAGGGCTGAAATGAAGATGTTCTTAACATATTTGAAATGCTTATGAATTTCAAATTGTGAGATAAACTTCTTAAATTTGTAGACACAATTGTGTTTTCCTCATATGGCTTATCAGGATAAGTTAAAATGAATGTATAAAGCATTCAACACAGCACTTGGCAGAACTGATTAGTGACTATAGCTGTTCTAATTCTTATTGTTATTTCATTTTATTGTTCTTAATGTTACCTTCCTGGTCTACTGCCCATTTGTGCAGGTGCACCCATCCTGGGGTGAGTTTTGGCTAGCAAGAACATGTCCAGCATTAGGTAGCTCAGATGGCTCCAATCTCAGATGGTGGATTCTAATAGGCATCAGAACAGGCCAGGTGTAAATCTGCACTAATCTGACCAAATTTAGCAAGGGAAGCAATATGACAGAGGTATCTCTCATGAGTTCTCAAGTACGAATACCTGCATTTGTATGTTTATAAAATACTACCAAAGTGCTGCCTATTTCCATACCTAAAGCAAGCTTGCTCTCGCTCATTTCAGATTACAGAGGCATCATTGTATGGAGGGAGACTAGGGCTGCTACATCACCTTACTTAAATAGAATTTCTGCCTCAGAAGTTGCAATAATAAAAGACAATGTTTAGAAAATACTGTTTCCTAGTGGTTTAATAGTAATGATTATTTTCTAATTGATTTAGAGATCATGATAGAAAAACTATATGGGGGAATGTGAACAAAGATATAAGGAAAAGAAAAAGGAAAAATAAATTAATTCAAAACAGTGGTTATTTTGGACTTTTAGATAATGAATTTGTTTTTTGGGGAGGAAGGACTAACGAAATCTTTCTAAAAATCTAAGAAGTTTACCTGGAATTTAAAAGCATTCAGGCAGTCTTAAATTATTTAAGAAAATATATTTGTGATATAAGTGTATAATCCCAGGAAGGAAACAAATTCAAACATACCAAAGATGTTTGGAAGAATTTAAGGCGATGGATGAATGAAAGAGTCATATGGATATGTTCTGAGAGTTAAGCTGAGATGCATGTACATTATGTCAACCTGCTTGGCCATCAGCTGGAGACTAAGGGCTAGGGAATGAAGAGGCAAGAGGGAGAGGACTTTGTTTTAACACGCCTCAAAAGAAAATTGTAAGCTTCTGGAAGAGAAAAGGCTAGGCTCTAAATGATAATTAAGGAATTCCTCCATAAGTGCCAAAAGTAGGGTGACTTGCACATGGTAAGAAGCTAAGGGAGGGTAATAATTAAATGGAATTGAGATGAGAAACGCAGCAGTGAAGATACAATGGGGGCAAAGTGCAGTAAGTGATTTAGCCTTCTTGTTTATTCTTTGTAAGAGAGGAGGAAGCCCTTCGTTATTTTCAGGTAATACTAAATTGGGACGTGTTAATAACCTCAATGGGGATAGAAGAACAAAGCAGCGATTCCTATATAATAAGCACATGAACCAACCCATTAATTAGATTCAGTATGGAAATTCATCTAGAAAACACTGCTTTAATTGACATAATCAAGCAGAGTAAACGAAGAGTTGACAAAATAGATTGTTCTTGTTTTCTTTTTGCTCTTCCATGCTGCCTGATACATAGCAAGTAAATTTTTTATATTTTCCCTTAAACTTGGAGAGATACTTGGGCTTTTGCTCAATGTAAGAGTAATTTTAATTACTCTGAAAGGAAGTATGTTTTGAATTTAACATCGATGCTCTATCTAATGGTTCAGACTCAGCCACTCAGGGCCCAGAGAACAGGATATATGGGAAAATGTTGCTGGATATTTTTGCCAAGAATTGACCAGGAGATCAGGACATCGAGGGAAAGAGATGAAGTCCCGCAACAACCAGGGAGAATGGGGAGTTTCCTAGGGGATTAGAACCAAGATATTGTCAAAAACAGCTCA
Source organism: Martes martes (assembly GCF_963455335.1). NCBI lineage: Eukaryota > Metazoa > Chordata > Mammalia > Carnivora > Mustelidae > Martes > Martes martes. The sequence goes on along the minus strand of NC_137891.1, from coordinate 102,099,309 downwards.
GACTTTGATAGGAAGAGATTTTGTTCAGAAGAAAAACTTTTGCATTAGGGAAAAAAACTCTGATCTCAGAAATCTGCAGCCATCTTAAAATCACCAGAAAGGCTTTTCTTGTAGAGGATAAAGAGGAGTAAACACAGATAAGCAGAGTCTTTTGAAGGGAAGTTGGACAAGCAAAAAGAAATGACCAGTTGGGCATGGCAGGGAGAGTGTCTTGCTAATTCCCAAGAGAAACCGACAAGGAACACATTCTACTTGTTTCTGCTTGTTCTGGCTTAGGAGCAAGCAGAGTTTGGGAGCCTGTAGGAAGGAGAAAAGCTTGACTGAAGTTTGGTCAAGACAAAATAGAAGGTTAAGAAATGATCAGTTCTGGGACCCCTGGGCGGCTCAGTTAGTCAAGCATCCGCCTTCAGTGCAAGTCATGGCAGGATCCTGGGATCCAGTTCCTTGGGTTCCTTGCTCAGCAGGGAGCCTGCTTCTCCCTCTGCCTGTTTCTGCCTGCTGCTTCCCCTGCTTGTGCTCTCTCTCTCTCCCTCTCTGAAAAATAAACAAAATCTTAAAAAAAAAAAAAGTCAGTTGTGAATACTTGATCAGTGTTTTTCCAATAGGGTGAATATTAGACTTAGATCCATATTTGGGTGGAAGGCTGTACACAAAATTCAAGAAGACAGGATCACTAGGGAAACAGTGTAAAAGTTTGGCCTTGTTTCAGAGCTGGAAATACAGGATGATGGGGGACAGATGTTGGAACAGTTATCACCAGGGGCTAAAATCCTTATGTAGGTCCCCACACATAATGTGCCAAATGCCTTGCATGGTTGGGAGAGTTACCTAGCAAATGGAGGAGGTGCTGGGATCAACACAAGAAGCCCCTCACTGAAGCAGACTGAGAAAATAGAACAAACTCCTTGGATAATAAAAAAATATATATTCATAATGTGGTTCCAATACTGTATATGAAATTTTTCTTGGCTATTTCATTGTAGTAGGCGGTTTTAATTAAAAACTAGGATATCCGGAACACCATCTGATAAAAGTGTTTTTTAAAAATATTTTATTTGAAAGAGAGAAATAATGAGCAGAGGGAAGGGTAGAGGGAGAAGCAGACTTCTCACAGAGCAGGGAGCCCGATGTAGGATTCAATCCCAGGTCCCTGGGATCATGACCTGAGCTGAAGGCAGATGCTTAACTGACTGAGCCACCCAAGTACATCCTGACAAAAGTTTCTGAATTAAGATTGTCCTGAATGATTAAAAAAACACAATAGCCAGTCTATGTTCACCCAGATAGATATATATTAACAACAGTAATAGTAATGGTGACTAATACTGAGTATTTGCTATGTCTGAACCACAGAACTGAGTTCTTTCATTCATTATAATGTCACCATCTTGATAACCTGATGGATAGGTATTATTATTATTTTGCAGATAGTGATAACCTTTACTACAATCCCATCATGTAACTAAATGAGGCTCTGAACATTTAATTAATTACTGAAGTTCACGTAGTTCCTAAGGGCAGCACCAGAAATTGAAACCAGATGTTTCCAATTTCAAAAGCCATGTTCTTTCCCACTACTCTGTGTAAAAGACTCAGTTACATTCCAATGAGTGTGTTTTCATTATGTGATGCTCTGCTATTTTCAGATTGCTGATACCCCTACACATACATACACATTTGGACTGGACGTGTATATTTAATATCCTCAGATCATTCCCACTGTGATCTCTGGAGGTCTACCTTCTTTGGATTAATCACCTTTCTTCATAACCTTTGTACTATACTACTACCCACTTGTGTATAAGTTCTTGAGCTTTCCACACTATGAGTCTTGCCTGTTCAACTGAACGTCAGGAACTTGGGAGCAAGCACACTACTGTAGTATCCTTGATGTTGCACAGAGGTTCAAAGACATGGGTTGATGATATTTATAGGATGAAATTAAACACAAAAGTTGATGAAATGGCATTCATAATAGAAATAATGTCTGATGTACATAAGTCTTAACTGTACTTGCCAATTTGATGACTGTCATGCTTCTATTCTAGATTATTCAAGGATTTGGGGATTTTAGAAAGGAAAAGGAACTAACGTCTGCAGGGAGCAAACGGCTTCCCAGCCATTTCATATATATTCTTTCATTTAATGGATGGACTGCTGCCCCTCTTACAAAGGAAGAAACCAGTAGACATTGTCAGTATGTTCATAAAGTTGAGACCTAAAGTTGGATTTCTAGGACGTTAATGCCTGTTTAAGTTTCTCCCCTCACACCTCCTCCATTCAGTCATCTAGTGACCCCAACAACTTTTCATTTGAAGATTCCTCATCACTACATAACAGAACCACCTCAAGAGCTAATCAAAATGCATTTTTAAATTAATTTATTTAAACTACAAGGTTTCATTTTATCTTTCTTCCTCTGTGAGTATTCAGGGGTCTACTGTACTAAGTGAGACATGAAAGAGATTGACAAACATGTAAAACAATGCCACCACTTCTATTCTTTGTTTTGGAAAAGGTATTATTAATAAAAATATGCTTTTATGTTAACATGTAATAAGGTTATTGCTGTTACTTTTTAATGAATTAAAATCTTCATTTTCCAGTTTAATTTTTTTTCCTGAGATATTTTTCTGGAGATTTATAATATTTTTAGATTTTTTTTCTACCATCATCTTTTGAACTTCTTGTGTGCTGTTTTTCTTTTTCTTTTATAATAATTCATATTTTTTCCTTGAGTTTTTCCAACTTTTTCCTTTACATTTTTGGAGTTATGCTCTCTATATTCAGAGGTTTTTCCAGCTATTTTGATATTCACACTCAAAGTCTAAAGTTAACCAGTATATTTTATCCTTCTTAACATATTAATACAGAAACCATGGAATGCTTAACAGCGATTAACCTTACAAATTTAAATGATATTTTGTCTAAAATTTTTAGTCTAAACCCACACATTCAATACTTCAGTGTTGTTTATTGAATCTCGGGTTTAACTCTGATACAGAAGTTATGTGTAAATATAACCCACAGAAAAACACTCTGATATTCAAGAATTTTTAACAGCGTACAGGAATCTTGAGACTAAAAATTTGAGAACTTTTCTTCTAAGCCAACATCAGGGTTTTTTCAATTTCTAAAAACCCACGGGGGGTGGGGGAGAAAGTCTAATTTCCCACTATCTTACGTGTAATCAGCCAATGCCTAGGAACTGGAACTTTTAAGAATCTTTTGTTTTATATTTATTTTGTGTTTACTTTGGATTCTAGGATCTGCTTTGTGCCCCATCAGTAAATAAATTCCTGCTTAACAAATAAATTGAATCCTTTAATATCCTGCCTCCCAGATTCAGCTACAGCATTAGGAAGCAGTGTGTCCAGGAGACAGAACTGTGTGCCTGAAGAAACAGGAGGGGAAAGGTTCAATTTGAGGTCACATCTCACAGGATTATTTTAGATAATAAATATGGCTCATTCACTTCTTCAACAAACATTTGTCATATACTACTCAGTGTGGGCATTATTGTTAGACCCTGGGGAATCAGAACTGAATATGATTGACACAGCTCCTATAGTCTTGGAACTTATGTTTTGGGGAGAGATAGCCATTATTAAATGAATTGTACAATTAATGGTTGAATTATATTTGTAGCAATTATGTTTATAGACACCTGTAAGATGTTATAAGATCCTACAAGGCATATAGAAATGAATTATGTTGTTAGTTACCTGCTACTATAAGCCAGAAAAAGGCTTAGGCTAGTTTCTTCCTGTTTAGAGTAAGGAGAGTGATGCTGGAGGGGAGAGGCTCTTTCCATGTAACCCTTGGCAGAGGAAGAAGAAGAGAGGAAAAGAATCTCAGACAGACTCCCTGCTAAGCATGGAGCCTGCTGCAGGGGCACGGGACTTTATCTCAGGACCCTGAGATTATAACCTGAGCTGAAATCAAGAGTTGGTTGCTCAACCGACAGAGCCACCCAGGCACCCAACACTTATCAAATTCCTATTCAGATTATTGGTTCAATTATTTGATCGATTTCTGTTTTTTCCACTCATACATAAGTTCCATGAAAAAAATGGCTATTTTTTATTTCTTCACAGCAGAATTCTGTGAATCCAGCAAAGCACATGATATATGGTGAGACAAGGTAGGTGCTTAATACATTTTTGTTGAGGAAACGAATGAATAGCACATCTATCCAGAAGGCTTAGTAAAGCTTCCTAATAGATCCCTATTAGATATATGTTGAATTTTTCTTGATATATAGAACTTATAATTAAAAGGGACTAACAAAGGCCAAGGATTTTTTTTTTTTTTTTTAAGATTTATTTAGAGAGAGAGCATGAGCAGGGGGTGGTGGGTGGGCAGAAGGAGAGAGGGAATCTCAAGTAGACTGTGTGCACAGCACAGAGCCCCAGCCAGAGTGCAATCCCAGGACCCTGAGATCATGACCTAAGCTGAAATCATGAGTCAGACACCCAACTGACTGAGCCACCAGGCACCCCAAGGTCAAGGTTTTTTAAACTGTAACTAATTTTTGCTAAGCAAGAGTCTATTTCACTACATTAGTATGACAAGATATTTTCATTCAGAAACAAGAAATTAGTAAATACCAAATGCAGAGTTTTCTTTTGGCCAACAAATGGCAAGACCAGAAACAACCAAAGAAAACTGAGGAAGAAAAATCAAAACAAAGCCAAATTAAACTGAGGACATGGCTCAATACAAATGGTGCCATAAGTAGGACAAATGGGAACAGACAGGCGAAGAGGGATCCAATGAATGAGGATGAACAAGCAAGAAACTGGAGAAACAGAATTTATCAAAATGGCAGTAAAATTCATGGGATAAGAACAGAGGTTGGTGATCACATTGTGAGATACAGGTGATGAGTAGCGAGGCAAAGGGAGAACAAGGAAGATGGGAAGAAAAAGGGGGAAATAGACTAAGAAACCATCTAAGTTTCCTTGGGTTGGTAAATTTGAACTGACTTTCTGGAGAGGAAGAATTAATGATTTGAACAAAATTCTGCTTAGAAAAGCTTTCTTGTGTCTAATTTTACATGCAGAATACAAATGACTGATACATTTATTTCATAAGACTATCCATTGTAGTAATAATACATTATCAAGTAAATATTCCAATAAGAAAATAACAGCAAGTTGAGGGTTATATCAAAAATACCTGGGGCGCCTGGGTGGCTCAGTGGGTTAAAGCCTCTGCCTTCGGCTCAGGTCATGATCCCAGGGTCCTGGGATCGAGTCCCGCATCGGGCTCCCTGCTCCGTGGAGAACCTGCTTTCTCCTCTCTCTCTGCCTGCCTCTCTGCCTACTTGTGATCTCTGTCTTTCAAATAGATAAATAAAATCTTTAAAAAAAAAAAAAAAACTTAAGTTGGTTAGCACGCTTTCAACTCTTTGATCATTAAAGGGGTGCCAGGGAGCACCTGGGTGCCTCAGTGGCTTAAGCCTCTGCCTTCAGCTCAGGTCATGATCTCAGGGTCTTCGGATGGAGCCCCACATCAGGCTCTCCGTTCAGCGGGAAGGCCTGCTTCCCCCACTCTCTCTCTACCTGCCTCTCTGCCTACTTGTGGTCTCTCTCTGTCAAAGAAAGAAGGAAAGAAAGAAAGAGGTGCCTGGAAAGACTCTCTTATTGTTCTCCCAAAATTGTATACATTTCTTAGTGGTACTGGGGCTGTTTGCACACTGCTTTAGCACCTTCACCAGGTCTATGGGTGTATGTGTGTGTGTGTGTGAGAGAGAGAGAGAGAGAGAGAGAGAGAGATAGATAGATAGATTGTGGCTATAATAAGCCTATAATAAGATTTATAATAATTATATTATTATAATAAGATAAAAGTTATAATTTGTCCCCATTTCTGGCAAGGAGCTCCTAAAACTCTTGAAATTTCCTAAGTGATGAGAGAGATAAAGGTGTTTTTTGTTATTCATTCCACACCTGAGTTTATGTTGATTAGGTAACTTTTGGCAATGTGACTTAAGGATGGGGGCTAATTGCCAGAAGAACTAACCATGATTAGAGGACTAGAACTTTCAGCCCCACTCCCTGATTTTCCAGGAGGGGAGAATGGCTAAACATTGAGTTTAATCTACAATAGCCAATGATTTAATCAACACGCCCATGTAATGAAACCTCCATTAAAAATTCGGAAGGACAAGATCTGGGGAGCTTCTGTGTTGGTAAACACATGGAGATGCAGGGGAAGTGGCGTTCAGAGAGGGCAGAAACTCCATATCCATTTCCTCTTCCCTTGCCCTATGCACCTCCCCCATCTGGCTGTTCTTGAGTTATATCCTTTTATAACAAACCGATAATCTGGTAAATAAACTATTTTCCTGGTTCTGTGAGTTGCTCTAGCAAATTAACCAAACATTAAGACAAAGTCAGAGAACTTCGATTTATAACTGGTCAGTCAGAAGTGCAGGAGACAACTTGGACTTGGCGACTGGCACCTTATCCTATGGGATCTGTCACTATCTTCATGTAGATAAGGTCAGAACTGAGTTAAATTAGGGGCACCTGGCTGACTCAGTTGGCTAAGCATCTGACTCCTGATTTCGGCTTAGGTCACCAACTCAGGAGTATGAGATGGAGCCCTGCTCCATCAGGCTCGGAGCGCTTACTCTCTCCCTCTCCCCCTCCTCACTGCTGCTGGCACATTCTCTGTGTCTCAGTAAGTCAATAAAATCTTTGCGGGGGGGGGGGGAAGAACGGAGTTAAATCACAGGACACCCAACTTGTGTTCAGAGAACCTAATAATTGTTTGGTGTGAGAAAAACGACCACATCTTTGGTGACAGAGAGGGCCAGAAGTGCAGTGGAGTACTGAGAGTAGAGGAGACACACAGAGGAGTGTTTTTCCTTAGAGTGATGGTAAGTAATTTATAGAAGTACTGTTTTATGAAAATAAGTATATTCATGTAAAGACTTAATATAGTTTTTAACATAAGCATAAGACTTCAAAGAAATTCATGCTTGAGCAGAAATTACTCATCAGAGCAAACATGCCCCCTCCATATACTTCAGAAGAAAAGGTGTAGTTTTACACTGGGTCTGTTTACAAACAAGGAAAGGGAATTTCATATTGCCATTCAAATTTTACGAAGTAATTAATATCCCCTTATCTTCAACCTTTATAATGTAGACAGACAATAGATAATTAAAATATGAAGATAAAAATCAAAATTCCTTTTAGCTAAGGTTCTCTTCATGTTTATCTAGCTGTTGAGTGGTTCTGATAATTGGTAGCAAAAGTAACTAGTTTTAGGGCAACCTTCTTTTATCCACAACCCAGTCTTCAGCAAAATCCTCCTACACAGATCAAAATATTTGTACAACCAAGAACAAGAAAACGGCTCTAGTCTAAATGTTTGTATCCTTCCCCCTGTCCTCTCCAACCCTGCTGCCACTCATGTGTTAAAAGCTTAATGCTCAGGTGATAGTGCTAGTAAATGGGTTGATTAGTTCATAAACAGAATTAGTGCCCTTATCGAAGAGTTCTAAGATGGCTCCCTTCCTCTTCTTCCTCCTGAAGTTCCAGTGAGAAGGATGCCTTCTATGAGATAATGGGTCCTCAAGAGACACTAAACTTGCTGGCTCCTTGATCTTGGGCTCCCCAGGCCCCAGAACTGTGAGGAATCAATTTCTGTTGCTTATAAGCCACCTAGTTTATAGAATTTTTGTTGTGGCAGCCTGAAGAGACCAATACAGAAACAAAGATTATGAAAAATAATCACTGTTCCAGCAAAAAGATGGAAGTCTTCAGTATTGCTGGGGGAAGAAGTCCTGTGTGGTTTTGTTCTTTTGGCCATTTATGATGTTTGCAGCGTGGAACATATGGCTCAGACATTTCTTGTCACTTCTGTGTTCCTCCCAACTCAACCAGAAAGAAAACTTGTAATGAAGACAAGTTCACTCTTCTAATGCTAACAGCTGTTAAGAGTCTCATTTGATTGGGATATAAATAGATTTTGTGAAGATTGGTGGGTTACCCAATGATAATACTTAGGAAACAAATTAGGAGTATAAATTGTTGACTAAAAATAACTGCTTCATAGGGACCCAGTCTCATAGTGAGTGGGAATGAGTAAAGCACGCTTCCTTCTGGGAATAAAGAACTTTCTGAGATGAATTACAAGTAATAAAAGAATAAAGCCCCACATTCTTAACTGATGAATGGAAATCCCTGAGGAGAAAAGCACTCATTTATACTTTTCTCCTTTTGTGCAAGGCTGATTTCTAAAATGTTGATTTTATGGTGTGGACTCCTTCTTTTCTGCTCTCAAGTTTGTCTGGACAGAGAAGATTGTCATATAATTGCTCTGATTCTTTTAACTCAATTTTACTAAATGCTCCGGTATTAATCATTTCTTTTCATCCTTTAATTGATATATCATTTATGTTAGAAGCTATTAAGAAAATATATAAAAGATGCATTAACCAGAATAGCAGAGATCTTTCCTCTCCTGCCCATTCTCATTCGTATTGCAATGACTGCTTCCCCTATCACCTTGATACCTACCACACCTCCCTCATTTATTTTTTCCATAATACTTAACACCATCACTATATCATGTGTGTGGGTAAGCATCATTCCACGATGACCCCCCTTTGCCCCCCACCCCCCGTGAATCCCATCCATGTAGAATGCCCTACTTGGGTTTTGTCTTTTTTTTAAGATTATATTTATTTATTTGACAAAGAGAGAGAGAGAGATATCACAAGTAGTCAGAGAGGAAGGCAGAGAGAAAGGGGGAAGCAGATTCCCTACTGAGCAGAGAGCCAGATGCGGGGCTGGATCCCAGAACCCTGGGATCATGACCTGAGCCAAAGGCAGAGAGTTAACCCACTGAGCCACCTAGTTGCCCCATGCCCTATTTTTGAATCCAGGCAGGACCTGTGAGTTACTTCTAGATAAGAAGATGGCAAAAGTATAGGATGTTTCTCCCTTGATTAGGTTGTATTACATAAGACTCCTTCTTAGCAAATTGAAGCAAGAAATTTTCCTGATGGCCTTGAAGAGGGAAGCCACCAGATTCTGAAAGGCCCACATGGTAAGGAATTATGGGGGCCTCCAGAAGCTGAGAATGGCTCCGAGCGACAGCCAGCAAGAAAACAGGGACCTCAGTTCTATAGCTTCAAGCCACTGATTTTTGCCAACAACTACATGATCTTGGAACAGAACCCCAAGCTCCAAAAAAGGACCTCAGCACAGCCAACACCTTCACTGCAACCCTGCAGAGGACCTTGCTCACCTAGGCTGGGACTCCTACCCATGGACACTGTGGGGATAATAACTGCATGTTCGGAACTGCTAGTTTTGTGGTAGTTTGTTACTCAGCAAGAGAAAACTAATATGCTGTGCATTTTATGTATCTATGTATCTGTATATGTATTGTCTGGCCTCTGTCCCTCCCAACACGTTCATTAGCTTATAAGCATCATGAGAAAAGGAATTCCTTTGTCCAATTTAGAAACTGCTGTATCTCCAGTGTCCAAGAAGATTACTCAGCACCTAGTAGGCTTTCCCTAAATATATGTGAAATGAAAAAAGATCCAAGTTTTCATCAGTGAGTGTATCTTATATCAAAGCTGTTATTAAATAAAGTTCGAGATAACATGTTTTAAACTGAAGGGCTTATTAGTTTATAGGGAATTGGGGTCCTTCTGTCCTATGGCTCTATTTTAAATTTTTATTAGAAAGTTTAAAAAAACAAAAGAAATAGGATACTTAAAAGTAATTTAAGCATACATTCAACTAACACATTAAATACTGGAAAAAAAATAAATACTGGGAGTGAGTGGAAAGGTATACTGGATATTTGGGGGTATAAGCCAAAGATGACTCACTTTTCTCTTTTTTTGCAATCCAATATGGGAGATAAACAGGTGACCCAGGATTGCATACAAGTGCAAGGAATTCTATAACAGCAGTATTAGTGAAGTTCTGTGTAAACAAAGAAGGACAAGACTAATAACAGCTGGCATTACTGAGTTCTGGTTATGTACCACATCTTGCAAAGCATGTTACATGCATTATGCCTTTTTTTTTCCCCACTCTACCGCTTATGGTTTTGTTTCATAGCGAAAGGAAACTAGGTTCAGACAGTGTCACCAACGCAGTTGCATGGTGAGTGACCAAGCTGAGATCTGGGCTCATACCTGCCTAATCACTGTACCAATAGCTCTCAAATACCATAGTCACTAAGCATTACCTGGAGAGTTTGTTAAACATGAGGATTCTAGAGCCTCTTTCACCAGTGAATCTAGGACAAGTTCAGAAATATACTTTTCTTTTTCCAAGCCGTTATCCAATTGATGCTGATTCAGGGCATCTGGGGCTATAAGTAATGTGGTACTTTATTATAAATTCAGTTTGAGGGAGAGGTAAACGTGAAAGCTTCCTCCAAGAGGTAACACTGAGTTACCAACCAGGTAGAAAAGGGGAAGGGAAAGCAAGAGCCAGACCAATATCACAATCTACCAGAAAAAAAAAGAGAGAGGGAGAGGGAGAGAGGGAGAGACAGAAAGAAAGACGAAATGAGAGCATGCATTACCTGTGGCAGGACTTCTAAGTCAATGTAACTGGGTGGGTACTGTGGTGCACAGAGAGTTAATGAAAGAGGGAGGCAGATAGAAGACTGATCATGAGAGTTCTGTCTGCTCTCCTAGGAAGCATTGTCACATGAAGAAAGGTATCTGGAGATAAACTACTTGAAGTCAATTCCAATTACCTCTTTGTAGGAGGTTTGAGACTGTGGATAATTTACCCAACTGCTGTGACTCAGTTTCCTTATCTGTCATTGGTGATCATAATCCTATCTCATAGACTTATTATTTCAATAAAATAGTATACACAAAGCACAGATTGGGGCCTGGCACATAAACACATATTAAACTTAGTCATTGATCTTGTGCTGAAGTCAGTGTGTTACCCCGGGTAATTTTTAATGCCAAGTCTCTCTTTGGTAGCCTTTTAGTGGCTGGATTCAATGGAGGGAAATACTGAAAACAAGATGAACAGTTAGGAGACTGTTTAATGATCGCCCAGTGTATGTAGTTGGAGGAGGGATAGAAAAGCAGGGTCAGACTTGAGAAATATTTAGGAGTAAGAGCTACAGAACTCAAGAACGACTGGATATTGGGAGTGAGAAGATGAGGGAGACTCTGGATTTCTGACTTAGGCTACTGGTGGTTTCACTCATCGTTCTCCCTGGCTGTCTTCTGGCTGAGGGTATGGTGTTAGGTTCTGAAAGTGAATGTTGGATTTTTAGCCTTTTCATTAACTAAGAGGGTAAGTTTTCCCAAAGTTGAAAGCAACGTCATTGCTTCATCGGCTCCAGAGACATTAACACAGCCAATTTCAGTTTCTTCAAGCAGCCTTGGCCTTGCTTCTGGCTGCATCTTCATTTATATCAACATGCTTGAAGCCTCGTTAATGTCACCCCGGCTAGACTGTCAACTGGGATAAGCTTTCTAGCAAGTTTTCTCCTACCTCCTCTCACTTTCAGGTTCATCAAACAAGGCATTGGTTTCTGTCATTGCCAAATTACTGACATACAGCACAGAAAGTGCATTCCCATTAATTACAGGGCTGCGTCAGAAACACCTTGACGCTAGAGCTATTGAAGGTACCCATTATGCATGCACTAATGGTACACCTTGTACCTATCCCCCAAAGCCCAGCTACAAAATGCCAAGGATTTGTCATCATGAAGTGAAATCATTAGAGAATACGGGTGGCTTTTGACAAGTGCCTACACTTGAAAAACTTTTAGGGAATAGCAAATCAGGGTAGCATATTTTTGGAGAGAGTGAACTTTACAAACAAATGCCTATTTTTAATATATAATGATAAGGACAGAGAAGTCCCTGACTCTATAGGAGGCTCTAGCCCTGATCCCATAACAACCTTCCTCAGTATATCCTGTTAGTTACCACTGAAGAATCAGAGCCAACAGGCTGCAGATTTATATATAAACATAAGGAATGTCAGTGGGACAGAAAGTCAACAGTATAAGAACCAATATATATTTTACAAAATCAATATATGGCAAGATGAAGGATGGATTTGGGGAATAAGAATTGGAGATACAGCGATCATTTGGGAGATTACTGCTGGGTAAGAAACGAGGACCTGAACTAGGCCGGTGATGGGGAGATTAGTTTGAATGTCAAAAGAGGTAATACAAACACAGTTTATTGCTTTGCCAGAATTCCACAACTTAAAATCATCTCCAGTGTTTCCCCCTTCTAAAGAATAAAATTCAACCTTGTTGATATCACAGCCTTATTTTTGGCTCACTAAACCGACCATCCTCTGAATGATCTCCACCCCCTTTATTCTATGTTTTTTGCCACACAAGATTAAATTTAGCATGCTAGTTCTATTAATTCATTTAAAAATCTTACTCAACAAATATTTAGAACACCTACCATATGCCATAACTTGTTTTTCCTATATCTGCTCTAGTGATACCACCACTCAACATAAATTAGAAATCTAAAAATCACTTAGTCATGTAAGTGATACATTTATTGAGCACTATCATGTTTCAGGCAATGTTTTAAGTGCTGGGAATGTGATTATGAACAAAACAGATTAAAGAACCCAGCCGCAGGAGACTTACATGGTAGCTAGGGGGAGCACAGTTAATAAACAAAATAAATAAAATATTTGCTGGGCCAGATGCACCTAAGTACTGTGGAGAATGTTAAGTTGGGGAAGTGGATAAGAGGTGAATGAAGAGTGTCAGTTTGGTGGAACAGAATTTTAAACAAGGTTGTTAGGGAACACCTTACTGCTAAACTGTGTTTGAACGAGGCCATGTGGAAGATGAAGAAGCAAGCCATGTAAATGTCCAGTGGAAGAGCATTCCAGACAGAGGAAAGTGTAAATGCAAAGTTTTGCAGTGGGAGTATGTTTGGAATGTTCCAGGAACAGCAAGGGGACGTAACCAGGGCAGAGTGAGCATGAGGGAGAGTAGAAGATGAATTGATACAGGAAACACAAGGTAGATTGTATAGAACATTGTAAGGATATAGGTTTAACTCAGAGCAAGAATTTTGAGAATAAGAATAATGTCGTAGGACCTAGATTTCCACAAAGCACAAAGATCAAAGCAGGGAGGCCAGTCAGGAGGCTACTGCAATAATCCTCACAAGAGGCAACACTGTTGTGGACTTTGTGGCAGTTAGTTATGCAGGTGGGAAGAACCAGTTAGATTCTGGACAAATTTTTATTTGATTCATTTACAGATAAGATGTAGAGTGTTAGAAAAGGAAGGAAGGAGGGAAGGAAGGAAGGAAGTGCGAAGGAAGGAAGGGAGAGAGAGAGAAAGGAAGAAAACTCAAGGAGGACTCAAAAGTTAAGTTGCCATTTATTGAGATGGGTAAGACATTAGGAGAAGCAGGTCAAGGGCAAAGTCCATAGGTTGGATTGTAAACAGCTACATCTAATGTCCCCTAGAAATCTAAGTGGAGATATTGAGTAGAAAGTTGGAAGCAGTCTTTTGTGAAGAGGAAAAATCCAAGTTGAAGACAGAAATTTAGGGGTTGTCATCTTTCCTGCCCAATATGATAGTCACCAGGCACATGTGGCTATTTAAATTTACATTAGTTTAAGAAAAAAAAAAAAATGTAATGAGTCCCACTAGGCTCATTTCAAGTACTCAGTGTGGCTAGTGGCACATGGGCCCAGTGGCTATCATATTAGACAACCCAAATATAGAACATTTCTGTCATCTCAGAAAGTTCTATTGGACAGGACCAAATTGGGAGTATTTAAAGACATGAGATATGAGACTTGATGAAATCATCAAGACATTTGTTTCTAAGCTTGGAAAGAGAGAGATGTTGGCAGGGCGTGGGGGTGAGGATGGGGGTTGATTCTTCTCCTCACAAGGCTACAAATAATGGAATGAAAAATTCTTCATATTTTACTCCTAGAAATTTATTCTAGTTAATCCCCACTTCTCTCTCTGTGCCTTCCCGTTTTATTTCCGGCCTTCCTTAACCTCTTGCAGAGATGATTACTGTTGCCTCCTAACAGATCTTTCAGCTCAAGTCTGTGTCCCTCATTTTCATCCTCCACAGTCCTAAAGTAAAGATCTAAGTCATTCTTCCATTTAAAAGCTCCCAATAGCTTCATTGTCACCTGCAGAGTCAAGGCCAAATATGGTATTATTGAATATGAAGTTTCTCTAACCTGCCTCTTCCCTCTTCAGTCTCATATCCCATATTCTCTATTTTTAACTTTATGATCCAACAATAATAAACTAGTAGCCCTCTTCTAACCTGTTTCTTACCTAGCTCCTTCTGGTCTCCTTTTCCTGAAATAAACGCTCCACTGTTAATAGAATTTTACCCACCTTATATGGCAAAGCCCAGGTGCTCCTTCCTCTAGATTTGGGTAGGATGTTCCATCATATCTGTGCTCTTAGAACACCCCATACTCCTCTCTAATATTTGACACCTGTGAACAAAATGATCTGTTTCTTCCTCTCGCCAGTGGACTATGGCTCTCAGAGGTTAGTGCCTATACTTCCACGTTTTTCATTCTTCAGGGCTAACTATACTACCAAGCATGTGGGAGGCAAGCAATGACTACTTTTCAAATGAAAATGAAAGTAACAGAGATTTTGTGATTTCTCGGCAATATATGAACTAGTCTCATGTTTGTTCACACTACTTCAATATCCTTCTAACACCCTGAATTGTCCTACTTTTCTTCTCCTTCAGTGCTCAACTTCAATGTTGTTTTCTCTGTGTACCTATGCATCCTATGAGACTCCAGAGAATCTCATCTTTTCTTCCTAGCACTATTTTTATGTATCTAAGATGCTACTTTTCACAGAGATAACCATGTCTCTTTGGCTCTTCTGGGTATGTTTTATGGACCGAGAGAGTGTGATTCATTGATCCCACCTTGTGTCTTATGTACCATTTAGCATGCAGTCAGCCTTCAATAAATACTTGTTGAATAGATCTCTTAATTTGTATCGATTTAACTAAGAGGTCCGAAATGGATACCATTATATAAACCATTTGATTACAAATTTAAAAAAAAACTGATTAGAAGTACGTATGTATATAAAGGATGTATATAAAGGATTTCTTAAAATGATTAAATCTGGAATGAGCTTTGAAGGATTCAGATTTTACAGGTGAAGAAACTAACGCTGGCAAAGTTAAAATGAGTTTTTGAACCAGAAAAATTTTAAGTATCTTGACCATCACTTTGCCTCCTGCTTTGTTCCCTCTATATCCTGCTGCTTCATTTCTCCTCAATTCTTCCTCATCTGGCTTCTCACACACACTCTCAGCCCTGCAATGCTTACATGGGCATTTGATATGATGGACAAAGATAAATATGTATTTCCCCGACTTTGCATTACTGTGGCATTTTGATTATGAGGTTAAGATTTCTGCCTGAGTAGAAACAAAAGCTAACATAATATTTAATTTAGAAATAATATGCCTCACAAGCCCACTCCTTTTCTCCTCATGGGAGTCTAAACCCATCCGGTATTTATTCAATAAAAAGAAACGGAATGATCAGGTTTCTTGCAATAAATTGTTTCAGGCCCAAACAATGCTTAGAGGGAGCTGGAAATTCTCCTGTCTCCCAAATGTGCCAGTAACACTAACAACTGGTATACACAGAGCTGAACTGATCATACCCTTTTTCTGACAGGTTAATTGGGTGAGAGTTGAGTTTTCTAAGGGAAAACCATCCATAGATGCAATCTCTACAATTTAGCCACACACACATGCACACACATTGGACAATGTGGAAAAATAAATTATAGTAATTTCTCCAAGAAACCACCAGAGAGGGGGTCATACCAAGAACATTAAGAGACTTAATAATGAGCATTTACTGTGAGTGCCACTGAGCTAATTACTACTTTCCAATTAAAAACATTTGAACAAATAGAAAAATACTCATAAATGTCATTGATCCAGAACGTTAACTTTCAAAATATATATTCGTTCTTTCTTTTGGAAAGCAGAAGGAGGGCATAGATCTTTAAGAAATATTCTCTAAATCATTAAGGAAAGGCTACTTAGCCATTTAATCAAAATTATTGATACTATTTTTAGTTTCCAAAGAAATCTAATTATAGCCTGATTTTTTTTGGCGGGGTGGGGGAGGAGGCATTTATGATATTTTGCTCCAAGATTCTTATCTCAAATAACCATTTGTCAATATTTTTCTTTTATGGAAAATGCTGTTTGAAACGAACTCTCTCTTTTTCTATATATGTATAATGACCATGACTAAGAAATGTATGTGAGAAATTCCCAGGATCATGTTTCCTCTGAGGTTGGGTGGCGTAAAGTAGAAAAGGGTCTGAAAATAGTAGCTTTTATAGCTAAGATTCTTTAAATTGAGAGCTCTGAACACTGTGAATTTGGTTACTCTTGATTGACAGATCACAAACTTTGGTCCCAGTTCAAAAGAGGAGCTCAGTTCAAGGTTACATTTACTATGGTTTACTCCCAGAGCAACTAACGTGTTTTAGAAAACTGGATAAAAAAGCACAGGGGTGGACACAGCTTTCCATTGTCTCCTTGTACTCCTCTTAATCATGTCCTCAAGTTCAGAGTTCTCAAATGTCTGTACAGAGAGAGAAGTCCTTGAGGTCAGAGGTTCACAGAATGGTGAGGTCTCTGACTTTGGTATTTAGAGCCACATCAGCCCAGAGCATCAACTCCTATTTCTCTACTCAAGAAACCATGTCACAAAGCCTACTTTCCAAGATCTGGTTCTTGAAATTCTTGTCGTGTTGGCACAGGGATAGTACCCCCTTCTCTATGTATGCCTGACTCACATTATACCCTGCATGTTCTTTTTGTTTTGTTTTAACATATTTCCATTTGAGGACTTCCTGGAGCAGCCCAACTATAAATAACTATACCGCTCAAGGAAGAAAGTTGTACTTGCATCCTTATGGGACAATAAACAAGAACAATGTAGTATCAGTGGTTTAAAGCCCTCCATTACCCCAGTCCTTGTCCTATAAAGAGATAATGTCAGGTGAAAGGAAAAGGAATCCAGGCTCCATGTTCTCAACGTCAATTATATAAAAGGACCTGTGATGAAGTTCTGCAGTGATTTTTAAAATTTAAGCCTTAGAGACTGCCAAAAATCTCAATTAACACCAGATATCACATTTTAATTTTAAAGTAAAATCTATTTCACAATAAGCAAATGTATGTTAAGTGCTTTATATTATCCAGATGAGAGAACACTAGAAAAAGAAGGGGATAAATTAGTATTCTTGCAAACAATTTTGATGTCTACCACCATGAATTATTCAAAACTTGCAAGAGGCCATTATATATTTCCAAGGGATATTTTAGATTAAAAAATTAAATATTCTTGTTCCAGATGTCATATTGTAAATAATATGACAGTCACTTTAACATATTTTTCCCTTGTCAAAAGAAAAGAAAAGAAAGAATTATATATAAATCTCCTTTAATATTCTCTGCCTGATGTATGATGTTCTGAGTAGCTAGGGACTCAATCTATCTGGAAGGAATTTTATCAATATTAAAAAACTGAGGATCTGTCCCAGATTCTACAGAACTGACAGACCAACCCAGCCATGTAACCGAAAGACACAACAACTCCCAATATCGCCAGTCTTCCCTACCTAAAAAGGTTGCTTCCCCCTTGGTCTCTGAAACACAGTCTGGCCACGTGAATTCTGTACTATTTTTCATATCATGTCACCACTGGGAATCTCCAGGACAACACAAAGTAATCAGTGTTACAACAGATGTGAAAACAGGGGACATATAGGTGATATTCCAGCTCAGATTGTCAAAGGGACATGGAAGGAAACATAGTATTTACCAGGCAGAGAATAGTTGATGGCCATTTTAGAAAGAGGAATAATTGTATGAAAAGGAATAAGAGTTGGTGTTTTATAGGAGATAGGGTAAGAAATATTGACTAGATTTAGGTTCTGGAGGGTCTTGTGTGATTTATCAAGCCTGGACTATATTCAGAACATTAGAGTGAGTTAAAGAAACACTTAAAAAGAAGAAAGAAAATAAACACAATTGTATTTTGGAAAGAGAATTCTGGAAGTGATGTGGAGAATAGATTCAATCAAATTAAGACTAAAGACTTAACATAGTTTAGAAGTAACTAAAATGCATTCCTTCCCCAGAGAGAAATGATGAGTGATTGAATTAAGGGAATGGCTATGAAAGCAAAGACAGGATGGGTCCCAGAAATGTCATCTAGACTGGTGGCCAACAAGACAGGGAAGTTAATGGAGAGTGGAGAATTCAGAATGATTCCCTAGCCATTGCCTTGAAAAACTGTGTAGATGATACACAGAGATAGGTAGCTCACAGAGATGGGTACTTAAAGAACCAAAAGTTTTCTTTGGGTAGGAGGGTTAAAAAAAAAAAAAAAAGAGTCAAAGTAAACTATGGGTCCTGAAATAAAATTAATAATGTAGACTAATAGGCATGACTCTATCTTTACCTCATTTTCTCCTCACAAAAAAACCTCTGTGAGGTTATTATTATTATTGTTATTACTCCATGTTACAAGTAAAGAAATTTAAAGAAACTAAGTAATCTTTCCAAGGGTAAATTAAAGTCTTACATGGCCAGTAAACCATTGGATATGTACGGTTAAAGTTCCAAAGAGAGCTGTTCACCGGACATATAAGTGTAGAACTTAACTTTATAGCTGACGTCATGAGAATAGACGTGTCCACCCAGTTGTTATGTGTGGAGTGAGAAGACAATACCACAGACAAATCTCTGTGGCAGACAGATTCCCCAGGAACAGAGTGAAGAAGCAAAACATGGAAAAGCAAGCAGTCTAGATAGAAAATATGATCCGAAAGGATGAAATGTTTGAAGTTAAAAATTTGCATATTGTGCAGGTAATGCAATGTCTTCTGGATTTGGTTCCTGATAGGTCAGGAGGACTTTAAGTAGAGAAAATGTAGTGGATTTTTCAGAGCTGAAATCAGGTAACAGTGTGTGCAGTCATTATTAGGAAGATAGCAAATGAAGACAGAAAACTGAAAATGAATTTTTAAAGTAGACTTGCTGTGAATGCAGAGTAGTAAGATCCGGGGAATAGGTTGATTTATCACATCGTGCTTGTTTTAAGATGGGTAAAACTTAGGAAGAAAGTGTCAGAGTTAGGGATAAAACAAGCTCAACTGTTTGAATACTGTTCTTTGGGAGAAGAGATTTTTGCAAAAGGAACAAGTGATCCTTAAGCAAAAGCAAGAGCTCCTTTCCCACTAAACAGAAGAAACGTTCTTTTCTAAGACCCATATCCTACATTCAGGCCTTCTTTTTTTTTTTTTTTTTTCCATTCAGGCTTTCTAAACGAGATAGAGGCATGCATGAGCAAAGTTGTTTATTTTCATTTTAATACTATGTATTTTGAATATTTTCAAGAATTTGAAATTCCTCTTTCCAACAATAGTCTCTGGCTAATGATTAAAGTTTCAGGGTCAGAGTCTTTCCTTTTTGTGTATCATTGACTTTAATTTTTATATCTCTTTTATTTGTGAAATAGCTGTGGAAGACATAATCCATTTAATCCTTTAGTGAAAATCTTTTTTTTCTTTCAAAACACATTCTTCTGTTGGAAGCTTAATAGCCTATTCTAGGTAAAGGAAGAAATACCTCAGAAAAGGATGGGGATATGCATTAAAGTTGTATTCCCTTAACAGGGCCTGTTGCCTTACAATTCTAGATACATGTACGTTTCACCATGATTGTCTCTGTGCCTCCAAACTATATCTCTAATCCTTGGTTGTCTTAGTCTCCTCGGACTACCATAATAACCATAACTGGGTAGCTAAAACAACAGAAATTCATGTTCTTACAGTTCTGGAGGCTTGAAATCTAGGATTAGAGCACCAGCATTGTCCAGGTCTGGTGAGAGCTCTTTCCCTCTTCCTTGCAAATGGTTGCCTTCTCTTTATGTCTTCACAGAGTGGAGGGACCTGCCTCTTCTTCTTCTTATATGGCTGCAGTCCTATTGGATTTGGGCCCCACACTTATGTCCTCATTTAACCTTAATTATCTCCTAAAGGCTCTCCAGATGCAGCCAAATTAGGGACTAGGGCTTCAAAATATGGATTGGGTGGCGGTGGGGGAGGGCATCAGTCTATAGCATTGGTACTATAGCTAATGCCATTCACTAATGACCAACCTGCCCCTCTAGCTTCATCAGCTGCAGGTCATTTAAGAGCGCATCAACACATTGTACATTTGCCACGCATGGAACAAATTTAGTGAAGGAAACCTAGTGAGGCGTTCACAGTCCTCTCATGGCTCTGAAGCAGCACAAAGGGACTTAAAAAGACCTTCGGATAGGGAGAGGGATCCTGACCCCTGGGCTTTGGATGCATCACCATATGAAAAAGAAGTCCCAGTACCTTCTCTGGAAAGATCAGGGGCTGGTCCAAGGCTTGTAGTTAGAATAGTAAGAGGTGGTAAACGCTTGTTTTACCTTCTAGGTAGTCTACCAGGCTGGGTATGCCTGATGCCCTTTATCCAAGCAACTGTTCTACACAGAAGGCCAGCATTTGCTCTGGGCTACAGCTGCAGGGGTCAGCCTCATGTCAAGTTAACCCCACCCTCTCATTTTCCTACCCTACTCACATACCAGCCACTCACAGCTGCTTTTTGTTTTTGTTTTTTTCTAACATAAAATGTTTCACAAACCTAGTGTTAAATTCCCTCGCCTCTCTGGCTAGGATTTCTCTTCTATCTGGGGAACATCTAATAACCCTTCGTTTATGAGACATTCTCTATCCACCGCAACATAGCCAAGAGAAATCTCTCCTTCAGTCATTTTACCAGAGCATTTGGAGTACTCCTCTATGACCGCACTTATCACATCATATCAAAAGTATTTATTCTACTTATTGAATGAGAAATTGTTAAAGGCAAAAATCATTTCTCACCCTTTGTCATATTCTGAGGTTTTATTATCATGCCTGGTTTATGGTAGATGCTTGATGAATGTGTGTTGAGAAAATCCTTAAATAAAAGAATTTCTCCAATCTTAGAATTCCTAAAAGCATGTGTAGTTTATACCTTACACTATGTTGTTGTTGTTGTTGTTGTTGTTTTCATTGAACCCAGTCTTTCGATGAAGAGATATTTGATATTCGGTATGTTCCAAGTATCATACTAGGTCCCTGGGTAAAACCATAAAGAGCAAAGTGGAGTCTGGAGTCCGAAGGACTGAGTGCACTTGTGGGCTCATCCAATAGCTCATGACTTTGGGCAAGATACTTTATCCCTTTAAGTTCCAGTTTCATTATATATAAAATGGGGAGGATCACAGTGTTTACCTGTGCGATGTGCTATGAGAGGTGAATATGAGAAATCAATTAAAAATGTTTAGCATTATTTTGACATAAAGTCGGTGAAAGATATTTTTCTTTTTCTTCTCCTTCTTCTTGTCATTGTCACACAAAGAATGATCACTGCTTTCATGTATCCCATCCTGAGTAGGTATGCAGGAGGAGCCCTTTGAGTTGACATAACTTGTTTCCTGTGTGTAAATATGACTTGTTTGAAAGGATTATATAATCCTTGGAGGCAGGGATTCTGTAAAAACAGGACCTCTTTGTGAAGAGCAAATTCTTCTTCATGATAATACTACAATATCATTGTTAGAGTGAGGAAAAATATTTAATTGTTTGATGTGTGCATTAAAGTATACAATAAAAGCAGACTCAGGGTTAACTCTTATCCACTGGGTGAACAAACAGTAAGTACAATAATAAAAATATACTTTGAGGGAACGGTTGCTATGGATCAGGCACAGGGCTCTAGGTGAATTATGTTGTTTTCTCCTCCCAGCAAACACTTCATGTAAATATGCTCCCCCACAGTAGAAACTGAGTTTTAGAAACCTTAAGTAAGCTGCCCAGTCAATTCCCCTTCTACCCATAATTCACCAGGCTAGCGATTCCCAGTTTTTAAAAGAGATAACAACACCCTGACACTTTGTATTCGATTTCGTGATGTCCTGTCTCTTCCTAATCTCACTTGTATCTTTCTACTCATCCCTAACCTATAAAGCCATATGCAACACACACATCTTGGTCTCTTAGAAGTATACTTATTTTTGTTTTGAGGGTTTCCTTTAAAAAAAAAAAATGTGGAGCACTACACTATAGATGAATAGAAAGCTTCTGTGTCATGGAGAAATCACCATGGGAAATAAGCAGGGATAATGTTGCCCATGTTGTATATGGGGAACATCAGACATGTACTGGATCAGCTATGCCAGATTTGGTCTCCAGTAGCGCTAAAGGGAGCACGTGTAAACAATGGGTGTCACAAGCAGCCCCACTAATTTGGCTCATTTCATCTGATTTTAAATTCTTTGTAGTCTTTGTTGGTGACTCTAATACAGTTAGATTTGGAAATTTTTTGTGTTGCATTTTGTTATGTAATATGTGTATATTCTTTTTAAAATTTAATTTAATTTTTTTAAATTATGTTATGTTAGTCACCATAAAGTACATCATTAGTTTTTGATGTAGTGTTCCCTGATTCATTGTTTGCATATAACACCCAGTGCTCCATGTAATACGTGCTCTCCTTAATACCCATCACTGGACTAACCCATCCCCCAACCCTCTCCCCTCTAAAACCCTCAGTTTGTTTCTTGGGGTCCATTGTTCCTTATGGTTCATCTCCCCACCCCTGATTTTTCCCCTTAATGTCCTCCATGGTGTTCCTTATGTGCCACAAATAAATGAAACCATATGATAATTGACTTTCTCTGGTTCACATATTTCACTTAGCATAATCTCCTCCAGTTCCATCCATGTTGATGCAAAAGTTGGGTATTCATCCTTTCTGATCACTGAGTAATATTCCATCATGTATATGAACCACATCTTCTTTATCCATTCATCTGTTGAAGGGCATCTCAGCTCTTTCCACAGTTTGGCTATTGTTGACATTGCTGCTATGAATATTGTGGTGTATATGGCCTTTTTTTCACTACATCTGTATCTTTGGGGTAAATACCCAGTAGTGCAATTGCAGGGTCATAGGGTAGTTCTGTTTTTAATTTTTTGAGGAACCTCTGTACTTTTGTTCAAAGTGGCTGTACCAGCTTGCCACCAACAGTGTAAGAGGATTCCCCTTTCTCCACAACCTCTCCAACATTTGTTGTTTCTTGCCTTGTCAATTTTTGCCATTCTATCTGCTGTAAGGTGGTATCTCAGTGTGGTTTTGATTTGAATTTCCCTAACGGCTAAAATAATGAACATTTTTTCATGTGTCTGTTAGCCATTTGTATGTCTGCTTTTGAGAAGTATCTGTTCATGTCTTCTGTCCATTTTTTGACTTGATTATTTGTTTTTTCGGTGTTGAGTTTGAGAAGTTCTTTATAGATCTTGGATATCAGCCCTTTATCTGCAGTGTCATTTGCAAATATCTTCTCCCATTCTGTGGTTTGCCTCTTTGTTTTGTTGACTGTTTCCTTTGCTGTGCAGAAGCTTTTTATCTTGATGAAGTCCCAAAGGTCATTTTTACTTTTGTTTCCCTTATCTCTGGAGATGTGTCTTGAAAGAAGTTGCTGTAGCAGATGTCAAAGAGCTTACTGTCTATGTTCTCCTCTAGGATTTTGATGGATTCCTATCTCACATTGAGGTCTTTCATCCATTTAGTGTTTATCTTTCTGTATGGTGTAAGAGAACAGTTGAGTTCCATTCTTCTGTATATAGTTGTCCAATTTTCCCAGCATAATTTATTGAAGAGAATTCTTTTTTTTCCATTGGATATTTTTTCCTGTGTTATCAAAGATTATTTGATCATAGAGTTCAGGGTCCATATCTGGGCTCTCTATTCTGTTCCATTGGCCCATGTGTGTGTTTTTGTTCTAGTACCATGCTGTCTTGGTGATCACAGCTTTGTAATATAGCTTGAAATCAGGCAACGTGATGCCCCAGCTTTGTTTTTCTTTTTCAACATTTCCTTGATGATTCAGGATCTTTTCTGGTTCCATTCACATTGTAAGATTGTTAGTTCCAGCACTTTGAAAAATGCCATTGGTATTTTGATCAGGATGGTGATGAAAGCATAGGTTGCTCTGGGCAGTATAGACATTTTTAGCAAAGTTTATTCTTCTGATCCATGAGCATGGAATGTTTATACATCTTTTTGTCCCTTTTCCAATATCTTTCATGAGCGTTCTGTAGTTTCTAGAGTATAGATCCTTTACTTCTTTGGTTAGGTTTATCCCAAGGTGTCTTAAGGATTTTGGTGCTATTATAAATAGAATAAATTCTCTAATTTTTCTACAATTACATTGTTAGTGTTTATGAAAGCAACTGATTTCTGTGCATTGATTTTGTATCCTGTCACATTACTGAATTGCTGTATGAGTTCTAGTAATTTGGGGGTGGAGTCTTTTAGGTTTTCCACATAAAGTATTATGTCATCTGTGAAGAGATAGTTTGACTTCTTCTTTGCCAATTTGAATACCTTTTATTTCTTTTTGTTGTCTGATTGCTGTTGTTAGGACTTCTGGTACTATGTTGAACAACAGTGGCCACAGTGGACATCCTTGTCGTGTTCCTGATCTTCAGGGAAAGGCTCTCAACTTCTCTCCATTGAAAATGATATTTGCCGTGGGTTTTTCATAGATGGATTTTTTGAAAGTGAGGAATGTTCCCTCTCTATCCCTACACTCTGAAGAGTTTTAATCAGGAAAGAATGCTGTATTTTGTCAAACACATTTTCTGCAGCAATTGAGAGGACCATGTGGTTCTTGTCTCTTCTCTTACTTATGTGTTCTATTACATTGATTGATTTATGAATGTTGAATCACCCTTGAATCCCAGGAATAAATCCCACCTGGTTGTGATGGATAATCCTTTTAATGTACTACTAGATCCTATTAGCTAGGATCTTGCTGAGAATTTTGCATCAATATTCATCAGGGATATTGGTCTGTAATTCTCCTTTTTGATGGGTCTTTGCCTGGTTTTGAGATCACGGTGATGCTGGAAGTTCTGTTCCTTCTGTTTCTACTTTTTGAAACAGCTTCAGGAGTATAGGTATTATTTCTTCTTTGAATGTTTGGTAGAATTCCCTAGGTCCTGGACTCTTGTTTTGGGGGAGGTTTTGGGGGTTTGATCACTGCCTCAATCTCGTTACTGGTTATTGGTCTATTCAGGTTGTTAATTTCTTCCTGTTTCAGTCTTGGTAGTTTATAGCTTTCCAGGAATACATCCATTTTTTCCAGGTTGCTTAATTTATTGGCATATAGCTGTTGATAATAATTCCTGATAATTGTTTTTATTTCCTTGGTGGTAGTCATGATCTTTCCCCTTTCATTCCTAATTTTATTAGTTTGGGTCCTTTCTCTTTTCTTTTTCTTTCTTTCTTTTTTTTCTTTCTCTTTTCTTTTGGTTAAGTCTGGCCAGTGGTTTATCGATCTTTTTAATTTTTTCAAAGAACAACCTTCTAGTTTTATTGATGTGTTCTACTATATTTCTGGTTTCTGATTTGTTGATCTCTGCTCTAATCTTAATTATTTTTCTTCTCATGTGTGGGTTAAGGTTAATTTGTTGTTGATTCTCCAGATCTTTAAGGTGTTAAGAAAGTTTGTGTATTCAGGATTTTTCTATTTTTTTGAATGAGTCTTGGACAGATACATATTCCCCCCTTAGGACCACCTTTGTAGTATCTCATATGTTTTGGAGTGATGTGTTTTTCTTATGGGTTTCCAAGAATTGTTTAGTCCTTCTTTGATTTCCTGGTTGACCCAAACATTCTTGGGCAGGAGGGTCTTTAGCTTCCAAGTGTTTGAATTTCTTCCAAACTTTTTCTTGTGATTGAATTCCAGTTTTCAGAGCATTGCAGTCTGAGAATATGCTGGGGAAAAAATCTTAATCTTTTGGTATTGATTGAGACCTGATTTGTGAACCAGTATGTCATCTGTTCCAGAGAAAGTTCCATGTGTGCTCGAGAAGAATGAGCATTCTGTTGTTTTAGAGTGGAATGTTCTGTACATATCTATGAGTCCATCTGGCCAGTGTATCAGTCAAAGCTCTTGTTTCTTTGTTGATTTAGATGCTTAGATGATCTGTATATTGCTGAGAGTGGAGTGTTGAGGTCTCCTATTATTAACATATTATTATCAATATGTCTCTTTATTTTGGTTAACAGTTGGCTTATGTAGTTGGTTGCTCCCATGTTGGGGACATAGATATGTACAATTGTTAGATTTTCTTGTAATTTTTCCAGTTTGTCCTTTTAGGGGAGGGGCCTGCTGTGTTGTTTTTCAATCAATCCTGCTTGGGCGAAGTTGCCCTGCCCCCTTATCAAGGGGCTGGACTCCATAGATACTGGCTTTTTGGGCTTTTGTTCTCTGGTGGCTTTTTGTTCTCTGGTAGTTTTTCAGGCCTTTTTAAAGGGTCAGAGCAAACTGTCCACACCCAGACCTCTGCCCCAGAGGAGAGAAGCCAGAGTCTGCTCCTCTCTGAACCTTCTGGAACACACAGTCTCCCCCTCTGTAAGTGCTGCTGAAAGCTGCAGCCTCCCACAGATGGTGAATGCCCCCAGAGATCCTCTCAGCAGTGGGCCCTGGTTCCCACTTGTCTCTGTTCCCCCTAACCCCATGCCACCAAAACCACAAGTGATCCCGGTCCAGTGGGTTGGGTCATGGCAGTGGCCAGTCCTGGTACTGTGTGCTCAGGTCCATGCCTGCAGCCATCTGATCCCAAAATTTGCCGCTTAAGCCCCTGTGTTCTGTTTGAGTGCTATTATCAGTCTCTTCTCATTCTGCCGCTACCAGTCTCCAAGTTATTGTTGTTCCCAGGTGCAGGATGCTTTTGCACTGGTGTATTATTTTCCAGTGGCTGGCTTCTGGTGGTCCCCTCCATCTTCTGTTTATCCTCTGACATCTGTCCATGCAATCACAACTTCGTCCTTCGTACTTCTCAACTGACAATCCTCTGCCCCCATGGAGATCCAGATGTATAATCTTACATCTCAGGCTGATTTCATGGGTGTTCAGAATGGCTTGGTAGATATCTAGCTAAATGCAGGGGACTGGTTGAAACAGAGTCCCCCACTCCTCCACCATCTTGCCTCATAATACATGTATATTCTTTAGTGAGTGGTTATTGGATGTGGTCACCCTTTGTCCTGATTTAGCAATTGCTCCGCATTTTTCATTTTTAAATAAAGTGTTGTCATGAATAATGATGATAAAATAAGCCAGCATAGATCTGGAAGACTCCCATTTTATTCTTCCTGCTGGTAGCATGCTCACATCTGATGGTTTGTGAGGTTCTATGTAGTGAACAGGAATCATGCTTTGGTGATATGTTAAAACTTGAAAGATGACCAGGGATAATTGATATTTCCAGACTCTTTTTTGGGGAGGCAATATATCTAATAAAACCCTTTCAAGGGAAGTGTGCAATGTATTCTCTGATAAGATGAAGCACTCTTGGACACTATGGCTAAAAGGATCAAATTCCTTCCATTCTTAGATAGAAATGGAAAAACAGTCAACACTGCTGCCCTTCTGAGACATTTGGTAAGCCTGCTATGATGCAAAGTCTCATGCAGTGACCTAACAATGTAAGACCGGTGGTGTGCTATACAGTCAAAAAATGACAGGCATTAAAGTGTGCATCCTAATGGTGCCTAGATGGCTCAGTGGGTTAAGTGTCTGCCTTCAGCTACGGTCATGATCCCAGGTCCCTGGGCTCATGCCCCGCATCAGGCTCCCCACTCAGTGGGTAGTCTACTTCTCCCTCTTCCTCTGCTGTGCCCCCTGCTCATGCTCTCTCACTGTTTCAAATAATAAAATAAAATAAAGTATGCATCCTAGAACAGTGGACTCCTCAGATCTCCTTGTGTGATCATAATTTTGGTGTTAAGAGATGGTTATAAGTGCTGAGTGGTGTTCTCTAGTATTACTGAAAACCTTAATAGACCCATTCCCTCAGATAATGCTTTTCATTCTTAGTAATACACCAATTATTGTGCCTATTGGTAAGAAGAGATTGGTGTTTAGCTTCAGTCTCCATTGTAAGTGCCTCTGCTTATAACAACCCAGGGCCTCCTAGGCCAGAAGTGTGACCATGACATTCTTGCAGTTGTCCTTCTTAGGAGATGAACTTCTGGGCTTCTGCTATTTATGATCGTACCTCCTGAACATGAAAGACACACTCATGTGGATTCCTAATTGCTGATTCATGTGCTCTAAGTCCTGGAGAGAACTTGTACTTGTTTTAAAGCTCCTATTATTTATATAAACTTTGAGGAAAAATTACCAAAACCTTTGGGCTGTGTGCTTTGGCCCACAGAAACTAGATTGCTAGATTTAAACAAATTCTCTAGTATTCAGTTTGCTCTATCAGATGAATCTCTGTTACATAAAGATAAGGACTACATGGAAAAAATAAAGCAGAGAAGAGAGATACAAAGTTCTATGGATTTCAATTTTAGATCAAGTAGTCACAGATGGTTTCACTGTAAAGATAATGTTTTTAAAAAAGGCCTCAAGGAAATGAGGAAGATTTCATGAAATATTAGGGGAAAGAACCTTTCAGATTGAAAGAAAATGAAAATACAAAGGCCCTGCAGCAGAAGCATGCCTGGTGGGCTCAAAGAAGAGCTGGGAAGATGATATGGTAAGACACAGTGAAGGAGTAGCAGGAAAGGAAGTCAGAAAGATGATATAGACTGCTTAGAGTGGCAGCATTGAATAGAGATAACGTGAGTCACATAAGCTATTTTTTAAAAAGATTTATTTATTTATTTAAAGATAGCACACAAGAGAGTTGGGGGAGAGAAGCTTCAAGCAGACTCCTTGCTGAGGGGGGAATCCCACATGGGGTGATCTTACAACTCTGAGATGAAACCAAGAGCTGCTTAACTGACTGAGGCACGCAGGCTCCCCAGTCATATAGCTAATTTTAAATTTTCTAGTAATTACATTAAAAAGTGAAAAGTAGAACATGCAAAATTAATTTCAATGTGTTATTTAATCCAGTATATGAGGAGTATTAGGATTTTAAACTATAATAAATTAAAAGTATTGACATATTTAAAAACTTTTTTGTACAATGTCTTTGGGATGTAGTGTGTATTTTCCACCTACAGTACTTCTCAGTTTAGATTTCATACCTGCAGTATTCAGTAGTAACATGCAGAGATGGCTACTGCGCCAGACAGTATAGACTTAGGAACTAGAAAGCTACTTTAAGGACTTTGGATTTTACTCTGAGGTAGAAAACTACTGGAGGATTTTTAGAACAAAGAAAGAGGTGTGCCTTGACTCATACATTTTGACTAGATCTTTCTGACTACTGTGTTAAAAAACTGGAACATGGAAAGGGATCAAATTTGAAGACTATTACAATATGCCACATGAGATAGGATAGTTGTTGAGGGCTTGGTCATGGAGGCTGTGTAGAATGGTTGAGTTCTAGATATGTTTTGAAAGTAGAGCTGACTGGGATGTCTCGGTGACTCTCTGTATCATTCCAATTTTAGTATATGTGCTGCCGAAGAGAGCACTGTCTGGGTGACTCAATCAGTTGAGCATCTGCCTTCGGCTTGGTTCATGATCCCAGGGTCCTGGGGATGGAGTCCTACATCAATTCCCACATTGAGTCCCACATTGGGCTCCTCGCTCAGCGAGGACTCTGTTTCTCCCTCTGCCTGCCTCTCCCCCTGCTTGTGCTTGCTCTCTCTCTCTCTCTCTCTCTCTCTGACAAATAAAAAAAAAATCTTAAAAAAGGAAGTAGAGCTAACATAATTTGCTAGCAGGTTGGTTGTCAGATATGACAGAGAACAGATAAATGGATAAATTGTGCCAGATATGTATATTTTTGAAAATGTCTCTGATAATTGCAAAGTGAAATGTTGGTCAAAAATCGCTGGTCTGGTGGCAACTCCTGTTTATCTTGATGTAGGCTCTGTTGCTTTGCTTCCCTGATGAATCTCTAAGTCTGGAAAGTTATTTATTTTGGAAAGGGAAGTAGGCTTTGGAGCAGGAAAAGTAGGTTAAGACTTCAAAGTACCTTAGAAGTTAGGCAATGATGAGATAGATTAGAAACACTGAGTGTCTGCAAGCAAAGGGGTCCTACAACTAAACTATAATTCAGAAAATTCCCTGAAGTGAAGGAGGGAGGCTGCTGTGAAGTCTGTTCTGAGCACCAATGTAAAAGATTCCAGAGGCTTGGGATAGTGTGCTTTGAGGGTACTGATCATTTCTGCTTATTGATCAGGATTTGGGTTCATATGGGTGTTGTAACTCTCTGAAACTCATGGAGCTATACAATTATCATAGGTCATATATATGTTCAAAGAAAGCAAAATAAAAAGAAATTGACCATCCTCTGAAATGTACCAACATTCATCAGGATGACAGTATAAAACCTAAAAAGCCAATGTTTCAATTTATAATGAAAATACAGCTATTATTTAGACTGAACAATTGCCTCAACTGAGTTTGGTAAAATGACACAGAAGCCAAAATATAATCAGAAAGTGGCTGGATGAAAGTAGAAAGAGAAGAAATAGAGTTATTAAAATGAATTGATGACTGGTGTTATTGAGCCTTGATACTGTAATTCACCCATCCTTACCACAGAGGCACCAGAGAGCTTCACAGTGCAATGCTTTTTCTAGGGAGATTGCTGAAACTGTTGTGTCTCATTGCTCTCCTGCCTTTCACTGCTGAATCACCTACCAAGACTAACACAACCTTTGTTCCTGTCTTCTCAAAATGCTCTAATGTCCTAATAAGATATTGGAAATAAAATTATTTTAAAATTACTTTCTAGATCCTATTCTAGAATATCCTTATTATAATTTAACTAAAAACAACTTCTAAGCTTTTTTTTTTTTCAGTGAAGAAAATTGTAACCATGAATTTATTAAATACTTTCCTTAGGTCTGTGCGTATATTTTTCGACCTCTTTTAGGTGTTTTTCAAACAGTATGTTAATCTAAATCAAGTCAAAAGACTTTGACCAATAAGATTGTCCTTGTTGAATTCATATGTGTCCAGTACCTTTTGTAGCTGGTAACATGTCATCAGTTATGTGGGTCAAAGTTGCCCTTCCCAGGGGTGGGGGATAATCAGCAATATCTGTTGCAATCTTTTCCACCTAAAGATCTTCTTTTTAACTGGAGATTGAGATGACTTTAGCAGAGGAAATTAAGTTAACACCTTTCTTCTTCACATTTGAATAATGTTCTTCATCCACATATCTTGTTGACCCCAAGTGAGAGTCCAAAAGTACCTTTGCTATGTGTTCTGGCATTTTGTCTTGATTTGTTCTGCTATAGACAAATATTTTGACTTAAAATACATAAGTAGATTAAATGAGCAAGTCAGCACCCTTGTAGTGTCCTGAGGAAATTAAATGCACAGTAAACATTGTTGTATGAATTAGTAGTTTCTTTTTTTATTGCTAAGTAGAATTTCATGGTATGAGTAAAAACATAGTTCGTTTAACCATTACCATGTGGGTTATAGAAATCCTGTAGATATGGTGTGGGGAATGGAAGAAGGATGAGAGGAGTAGCTCCCCAAATTTCTTGTCCCGTATATCCAGAACTGTAGTTATGATGAGATATCAGGCCATGATTTTTTTACTTTGCATGGCAAAAAGAATTTTAAAGATACAATTAAGGTTACCAATTATCAATTATTTTAAGATTATCCATGTAGCCCTAATGTAGATAGTCCCTTTAAAACTAGTGTTTTCTCCATCAGAGAGATTTCTTAGCACACGAAGAATTCACTGTATCATTGCTGGCTCTGACATGAAGGGGGCTGAGAGCAGCCTCTAGGAGCTGAGAGCAGCCTCTAGGAGCCAGCAGTAGACCAAAGCTAATGGCTGGGAGGGAAATGGGGACTTGAGTCTGACAGTCTCCAGGAACTGAATTCCAGCTCCAAACCTGAAGAAGTTTGGAAGCAGATTATTTTATTGCCTGGGAAGAGCACAGTCAGATTGGAGTGCTTAGGTGGCTCAGTTGGTTAAGTGTCTGATTCTTTTTTTTTTAATTTTTTAAATTTTTTTATAAACATATAATATATTTTTATCCCCAGGGGTACAGGTCTGTGAATCACCAGGTTTACACACTTCACAGCACTCACCATAGCACATACCCTCCCCAATGTCCATAACCCCAGGCCCCTCTCCCAACCTCCCTCCCCCCCAGCAACCCTCAGTTTGTTTTGTGAGATTAAGAGTCACTTATGGTTTGTCTCCCTCCCGATCCCATCTTGTTTCACTTATTCTTCTCCTACCCCCCAACCCCCCATGTTGCATCTCCACTTCCTCATATCAGGGAGATCATATGATAGTTGTCTTTCTCTGACTGACTTATTTCACTAAGCATGATACCCTCTAGTTCCATCCACGTTGACGCAAATGGCAAGATTTCATTTCTTTTGATGGCTGCATAGTATTCCATGTGTATATATACACATAGTATTCCATTGTGTATATATACACATCTTCTTGATCCATTCATCTGTTGATGGACATCTAGGTTCTTTCCATAGTTTGGCTATTGTGGACATTGCTGCTATAAACATTCCAGTGCACATGCCCCTTCGGATCACTACGTTTGTGTCTTTAGGGTAAATACCCAGTAGTGCAATTGCTGGGTCATAGGGTAGCTCTGTTTTCAGTTTTTTGAGGAACCTCCACACTGTTTTCCAGAGTGGTTGCACCAGCTTGCATTCCCACCAACAGTGTAGGAGGGTTCCTCTTTCTCCACATCCTTGCCAGGATCTGTCATTTCCTGACTTGCTAATTTTAACCATTCTGACTGGTGTGAGGTGGTATCTCATTGTGGTTTTGACTTGTATTTCCCTGATGCCGAGTGATGTGGAGCACTTTTTCATGTGTCTGTTGGCCATCTGGATGTCTTCTTTTTTTTTTTTTTCTTTAGATTTTATTTATTTATTTGACAGACAGATATCACAGGTAGGCAGAGAGGCAGGCAGAGAGAGAGGTGGACGCAAGCTCCCTGCTGAGCAGAGAGCCTGATGTGGGGCTCGATCCCAGGACCCTGAGATCATGACCTGAGCCGAAGGCAGAGGCCTTAACTCACTGAGCCACCCAGGCACCCCCTGGATGTCTTCTTTGCAGAAATGTTTGTTCATGTCTTCTGCCCATTTCTTGATTGGATTATTCGTTCTTTGGGTGTTGAGTTTGCTAAGTTCTTTATAGATTTTGGACACTAGCCCTTTATCTGATATGTCGTTCGCAAATATCCTCTCCCATTCTGTCAGTTGTCTTTTGGTTTTGTTAACTATTTGCTGTGCAAAAGCTTTTGATCTTGATGAAATCCCAATAGTTCATTTTTGCCCTTGTTTCCCTTGCCTTTGGCAATGTTCCTAGGAAGACGGTGCTGCGGCTGAGGTTGAAGAGGTTGCTGCCTGTGTTCTCCTCAAGGATTTTGATGGATTCCTAACTTCTAAGCTTTTTGAGGAAATCGACATCAATATTCTCATGTAAAGCCCATAGTATCTTAGTGACATCCTAGACTGAGCACTTAGAAGATGTTGAAAAATCAAAGATGACCTGGAAGATTCATGCCTTGGAAGAATATCATGTTCTTCCATTAACTGAGACAAACGTAGCAGGAGGAGAATTAGGATTAGGGAGGATGGTGATAGGTGTACCTTGACATGTTAAGTGTGAGGTGATTCAGCCAACTGAGTTCACTCTGTATCTCAGAATTCCAGAAAAGAAGGCAGTCTGAGATATAAATATGTTGATCATTTTGCTCTGAGGGAGACTAAATTCTGAGACTTATTGAAAGCACCACAGGAAAGAAGGGGAGGAAATAAGAAGCTTGGATCAGGCAGGAGCTTGTGGAGTATGACTGTTTATAGAAGGAAAGAAAAGAAGAGAGTCGGAAGAGGCAGAGAAGATAAAATATCCACAGATCTAGAAAGATAGGGTAAAATTTCAGGAGAAATAAAAGTAATGCTAAATTTTACAGAATGTTAGGACTGAGATTTGGAAATTTAATTTTTCTAATTTAAAGATTCAAGGGAGTGGTGCCTAGGTGGCTCAGTTGCTTAAGCATATGCTTTCAGCTAATGTCATGATCTCAGGGTCCTGGGATTGAACCCCGCATGGGTGGGCTCCCTTTTCAACAGGGAGCCTCCTTCTCCCTTTTTCTCTCCCCTTGCTTGTGATCTCTCTCTCTCTCAAATAAATCAATAAAATCTTTTAAAAAATGTGTTGAAGATTCAAGGGAATCTATTCAATAAATGAATGGTTTGCAAAAGTTATACTCCAAAACTCTATATGATCAGGAGTCACACATTATTAAAAAAACAATACTTTGTCCCATTATTTTGACTTATATGTTGTCAAATATTAACATATGTTTTATATATAATATTAATATATGCTTTATTCTGAAATAATATTAAAATTGAGTGCAAAAGTTACAGCACAGTAAGGTTTCCTATTGAGAGATATAAAGATAATATCCTTTGCATAAGTTCACTGAGTAGAAATATCTACATAAGTATTTTTGGGTTTTGCCTTCAATTTAAAATAGGGAGAAAAAGTGTATTCATAGGTATGAGGGAAAGAAATTGTGAAAGAAAAATCCAAAATAGTTAGAAAACAATCGAAGTAGGTGGGTTAAGGAAGAAGTGTAAAGTGGAATGAGAGTATAGAGCCAAGAAAGCTTGCAGCAGGGAAACGTTATGTCTTCATCCTAGAGAGCAGAAGGAAGAATGAGTGAAGAGACCTGCAAGATGCTGAAGAGCAAACTTTAAGGAACCACTTCCAGATGGTCTGAAAGTTTTCAATGACCTAATATAGAATGTCTGATATTAAGGACATTGGTTGACAAAGTAGTTTAGGACCTTGAGACAATTTGAAAAGATCTATAACAGCTTGAAAAGAGACTATATAGGTGTGCAAAGGGATTCCTGAGGTGTTCCTAAAGAGCCCACAGAGGGTTAGACTGCATAAATGCATAGAGGAGTCATATATATATACGACATACACACACACACACACAAACAGTTTCAGGTTCACAACAAAATTCAGTGGAAGATACAGAGATTTCCCATATTCCCCTTTGCCCACAATGAAGTCTTTTAACATGTTTAAATAAGTGTGTTCAAGCATCCCTCAACAGCTATTAGTAGATAATATTTTACAAATAAAAGGAAATAAGGAAAACAAAGGGCAGGTAATGTACTTTCTAAGTTGAATTCCTTAGGACACAGGGCTCAAGTCTTGAGAGTGGTAGGGTTTGGTTTGGGTTTTGCTTTGTTTTGTGTTTGTTTGATAATGAGCTAAAAGATACTAGTGGGTTGCTGATATGAGATGTTGAAAAAGTTCAAAGGAATTAGGGGGATTAAATAACTGAGAGATCAGAACTTTAGAAATGTTACCAATACAGATGTTTTAGTCATCTAAAATAACCACACAGAAGATGGATGTATCTGCATGCTATATGCTTCAAGTAGGTCAAGGTATTATTTGGGTATGAGTGCTGAAAACAGAAATAAAGGTTAGAGAAGGTTGTGAAACAAGAATCCAAAGAGTGAGGGAAAGGCAACAAAACAAGACAGCTTACAGGGAAGCAAGAAGAATACCACTTACTTCTTGCATCAGGATTCTGCAGGTAGCATCTCTACCATGAGTAGAAAAGAATTAAAGAGAAATGTGTCAATTGATTTGTTATATTTTAACAAAGACTGTAATAGCTGAAGTTGCATTTAGAGAATTTCGGTTGCCATCTCATTAGATATTTTTCAAGACTATTTCTTCATAGGTTTCAAAGGTGAGTTTTAATAAATTTTTACATTCACATTCAATTCAGACAGAAAACTGTATGTTGATAAACTTACTGACATTCAATCTGCTTATCATTGTTTCCCTTCAAACCCCAAATTGCATATAAACAGAAAAACTAATCAACTGAAGCAGAAACACAGTATCAATTAGGCTGGTGCCTGGGAACTGAAAAAAGAGCAAACAAAATTAATTCTAATCAGTCTGATAATAAAAAATCAAAAATGTGTAATAACTCAAGATGACTATGCCAGAAAGTCATTGTGATTTGGCAAAATATTTTTACATAAACACTTATAATCCTTCAAAACAGTATTACTATATGTATCTTATTATCATTTTAAAATTATGTTTAGAATCACTGTTAAGATACTTAAGACGATATGAAAGAGGAAATTGAAATTTTCAAACATACCTCTATGTCTCTTTTGTGGCTATAATCACATGTTGCAGATATTTCAAAATTTAACAATAATAACAATAAACATTTATTGGACATTTATTTTGAACTTTATATGTATGAACATTTATATGTATTATATAATACATATAATACATACATAATTTATATGTATTAACGTTTTTACATACGTTAAAACAATCATGATAGTAGTCATTCAAAACATGATGGAGTTCATTATAGTGAAGGACCTGCAAGTCTTTATAAGAATTCCAGTGATGGAGGGTTCTCCAGATTACCTTCAAAAGTACCCTATGGGAAAAGAGTAGCTTTAAATGCTTAGCAAGCCAAAGGAGGTCTAACTCTTGACAACCTGGATAGAACCAGTCAAGTAAGATTCAGGAGTCATTACCACCTGTTAAGTGGCTGAGGAGAGACAGAGCACAGTCTCTACAGGCAAAGCAGGGAGATAATGACCATGCCCCCTTCTGCCTGCTCACCAACCTTGCAACAGGACCAAGCTACAGAGTGGACAGGACTTGAATGAGGCTGGAAATTTTGATTACCTAGGACTGAGCATATTAATTACTGAATTGATACTTTTCACTAGAATTTATTGAGTGTCCAGAAAAGTTACTGCAATCTTTTTTTAATTGAATCCCATATAGAGAGAGGTTCGAACCAAGTGGGCTTGCTCAGGCATTAAAAAAAGGATGCAGCTGTTTTCTGACTTTAACTTATGAGTTTTAGCTCAACCTAACAGTTATACCTACATGATAACTCCAGTTGCTTAGCAGAGCATTCAAGGCCTATAAAAAGTGGAACTTGCTTGCTTCCCTTGCTTCATGCATTACCCAAAGCATTCTTCTCTCTTTTATTTTAGATGTGTGTGCAACCCCTAGATGCCAGACAATTTTATGAGTCTGTTGTATGTTTGAGGTAGTTGCTGAGTGAAAATATCCATCTCATTGTTAAAATATAATTTTCCAAAAACATTTTTGCATTGTTGTCATGAAAATATAAAAGGAACCTGAGAAAAATTCATATATGTAAAAGTAAATATATATGTAATATATTATATATAATGACCACTGGGCTTGTGTACACACACACACACACACACACACACAGACAAACAGACATGGTATCTACTTAGGAAACTGAAATAAGTTTGCATATATTCAAGTCTAGTTAATATCCCAGATCCCACAAAGTGATAAAATACAATATTTAGGGTTATCATTTGTGTTGGATGGAAATAAATTCTGTCTTTACTGAGGAAAAATTCATTTTCATTCCTTTGAACGAATCATTTGTGTGACTCAGTTTTCTAAAAGTTAAGTCCCTATCCCTTAAGAATTGAAAATAGCCTGGTGAATAGGAAGTCAACCAAAGGTACACAGCTCTGACCCACTAAATGTCACTCAGCACTCCCCTGAAAGGACAACCCCAAATCTTTCTTTATTTCCATGCTTTATTTCCATGTCTTGGGCAATTTTTGTGATACCATTACTTACCCAGTAAACTCTCACTCGTCTATCAATATGCAGCCCAATTGCCATCTCCCCTATGAAAATGTTTCAATTGCCTCCAGGAAAACTCTTGATCCCAGTTTACCATCTGACTCCTCTATCACCAACATCATACTTTAGATTGAGATGGTAGTTATTTTGTATGTCTTGTCTCTCTTCTTAGTGATAAATAATGTTCTTGGGATATAAAACCATAGTCAAGTTGCACTTCAATTAGGAATCCTGGTTTAAAGTCTAACTTCATCATTTAGTAGGCATATAACCTCAGGCCAGTTATTTGACCCCTCCCAGTTTAGCTGATCTCATCCTTCAAATGAGAATAATGTCTGACACAAAGTTGTATCATGAGGAGAATAACGTCTAACACAAAGTTGTATCATGAGGAATAAATGAAGTAAAATATATCAGACATTTATTTTGATATCATCTCTCCAAAAATAGTAGCAATAGTAATAAAGGTATCAAGAACATAGAAAATGACAGAAGGAAGTGGAAGTGAAATTTTGATATACAAGTTTAAACTTGAGCTTTGAGAACTTCTCAGAATATGTATTTTATATGTGATTTGGTATATTTCGCTGGACCATAGGAAGATCCTTAAATGTGGTCAAAAATGTCAATTTCAAATCCCACTAAAAGCAGATAGCAAAAAGGTACAAATAATTTACTTTATCAAATTATGTTAATCATAGTAATTCACAAAGCAATTGAATTTTTTTCTTAATTTAGCTCCAAAAGAATTTTCTACATGTTTTCTTTCCCGTGTTCTTTTAATTTATAAATTGCACAAAATAAATTTCCTGTAATTGTATTATTTTCAGGGCCTTCCACTCAGGTATTAACACTTTCAAAGGAAAAAATACTTACTAAATAAATAATTATTAATAAATTAATAATTAATTATTGATTAATAATTATCTTTAGGAAAACATGACTTTTATTTAGTGAGAAATTTTTATTTTAAATTGCATTAAAAAAACATAGTTCTAGGCACAAAGAATGATGCAGGAGAAGTTAGAAACCCTGTGGTTCCTGCAGAGTACTTACACTAATCTGAATGGGTCCCCAAAAGGAAATACAGCACTACCAGATCTAGAAAACCTGCTGTATTATTTTTCTTCCAAACCATCAGCGTTCTCATTTTGGCAGGAGAATAAAGAAAAAAATGACTGTGTTTTAAAGACAGTCAAAATGGAAACCTGAAATATGACAACAAATCACTGGCGTTCTTCTGGAGGTTTATCTTCAACCCAGCAGAAGAACCACCACCAAAGCAAATAGAAAACTGACATCAATATGTTCTTAAAAGTGGTATACCACCTCCATACAGTAGTTCAATTCCAGGAAAGTTTTTTCTGAGTTGGAGTTTTGGAAATTGAGTCATCGTCTATAAGCATTAGGAAGACTAATGATTTAAAGGATTCCATAGTGGGCGTCTGGGTGGCTCAGTGGGTTAAAGCCTCTGCCTTCAGCTCAGGTCATGATCTCAGGGTCCTGGTATCGAGCTCCACATCGTGCTCTCTGCTCAGCAGGGAGCCTACTTCCTCCTCTCTGCCTGCCTCTCTGCCTACCTGTGATCTCTGTCAAATAAATAAATAAAATCTCAAAAAAAAAAAAATAAAAGGAATCCATAGTTCAGTCCATTTTTATAATACAGGCATTCAATGGCTTTTTCCTTTCTTCTATTAATTTATATTTTCATAGAACAGAACCAGAAATTAGCTGATCAGGTTTTTTGTTCTGAATACTCTACATTCTCATACTTGACTTGGAATGCCAGTATATAACCATGAATTATGTTATCACGAATGATAAATACATCTAACACATTGAGTGCTCACTTTGTACCAGGCAGTGTACCAAGTGCTTTATATGGACTATCTCATTTGATCTATAATGAGGTGTATCTTTTTTTATCTTGTTTTATAGAAAAAGAAGTAGAAGTAATTTGTCCAAATGAAATGATGTAGCCTGGATCAGATTTAGTCAGTCTGATGACAAAGCTAAGTTCTCTGGCCCTACCATCCAACGTAAATGGTAGAGCCCAAAGCTCCACCATCCAGCTTTTCTTATCTTAGAGAGCCTGATAAAATATCAATTTAATATGTGAAAAAAATTGTTCATTAAATATCCAAGATAAAATTCCCCATTTTCAATAGCCCAGAATGAATAAGCTTAATAAATAAAAAATTATTTATTTCTCTTATAATCTTTTTTTTAAAGATTTTATTTATTTATTGACAGAGAGAGAGATCACAAGTAGGCAGAAAGGCAGGCAGAGAGAGAGGGGGAAGCAGGCTCCCCGCTGAGCAGAAAGCCCGATGCAGGGCTCAATCCCAGGACCCTGAGATCATGACCCGAGCGGAAGGCAGAGGCTTTGACCCATAGTGCCACCCAGGCGCCCCTCTTATAATCTTAAAAGGAACTTTAAATGCCCTTCATTGGGAGTGTGGAGGAAGTAATAATTGTTTTTAGTTTTTCGTGAAAGGATTTGGGTTGCTTTGACTCTGAATTTGTGTAAGTGGAAAATGCATTTAGAAAATTGTTACCTACAATTTGGGGGCCAATTTTCAGGTGTAATGACATTTCAGAGAGTAAATAATGGGATGAATATGTGCTTTCTCAAGTAAAACTAACAAGGTTCATAAAGAGGTTAGCTTGGTAGAGTGTTGGGATGTCTCATCAAGACAGTCATGGTTTCTATCTCATTTATCTTTCTCATCAGAAATACTGCATAATTATACACTAGCTATCCAAAGGAATAAATTAGAAATCCTAAGGGGAACAAACTTTCTTTAAAAATAATGACTAATTAACATAATAATAATCTCAGTATTTCAATTCATAATCAAGAGATTCTGTTGAGACCCAAAGGGGTGCAAGTATGAGGTCAAATACTAGAAGTGGTATGGGTGGGTAAATAGCTTTCAGTGATTGTATTCCAGTCCTTCCCAGATATTTAATTTTTCTCTTTACTAACCCTTCTATGAACTCATAAGCAGGAGGCACATGACTATCAGCATTGATGTGACAACAGGACTATAATCCAACAGAAGACAAAACAGTGAGAAATTGTCCAGAGACAGGTTGTAGTTACTAGAGGGATCACTTTGTTGTCTTGGGAGATCAGAGAAACTTAATCTTCTAGAATCCAAATTTTAGTTGTCTTTTTAAAGTTCAAAGGTAAAAAAGATGCACTCTAGTGCCCTAAGCCTATAGGCTTATAACCTCGGACATTTTTAAACTTTGCAAAAAAAGAAGTGAAAAAAAGAGAAGCTAACAAGAGGACCCATTAATAAATGGAAAAATTCATAAAATGATAAATTTTAAAAAGTGATTAATAGCATTGGTATATGACTGAGTCTATCATATATGATGACCAAAGCATTTTAAACTTTGGAGGATTAACATATTAAAATCAGACCTAATCTAAGCTGTTTTAATTGCCTTGTCAATTACCCAATTATTTAAACTGGATAATTTATAAATCAGATTTAAAATTAAACCTTTCTTTCAGAGTTGAACCACGGATCTAAGATTAGCAGCTTAAATCAAGCAGTTCTATTTGGCTGATCTTACAAATGTAGAATCTTCCAAATCACAAACTGCTTTTGTTGTTTAATTATTCTACAGGTAAAAGGACTGTGGATGTGTGACTGTGTGAGAAACCACTCTACTTTTCATTTCTCTAAAGATGAAGCCTAAACAGTTCCACATCGTTTTTGTCCTCTTAATTTACTCATTGACAAAAAGTACATTTTCTGTCTTCTTGCTAAATGTAATTCTCAAGCCTTAGAAACCAGGCTTTTTTTTTTTTCCCCCATGCCACAAAAGGCCTTGTCAGTTAGAAACCAATCATTAAGGGCAGAATGGATCCTGCCCCCACCCACCAAGATTGATGAATCACAAAGAGGATGGCTTCACTGTAATCCATTATCTCTAACATATCCTATAACATAATAAAAGGAAAAAGAAAAAAACTAATGCTCTTTTCATGGATAAAATATCACTAGCTGCATCATTTTTTTTTTTCCCTACATTACACATTCCAAAAAGAAAAGTGAAACTGGAGTGGCATTCTATTCCAAAGCAATGCTAATGTATCTACAATCAAGAAAGAAGAAAAAGAAACAAGATTTTTTTTTATTGTAATTGCAACCAGAGCATGTTGGGATTCTCAAGTTAGAATGTGCATTGTGGAATAATAAAAGTATTTCCTTTCATCATCACCATCAAAGTACATACAGCTAAGAAACTTGCCATTAGATAAAAGATTAGCAGCGAGACTGATTTTACTGTTTACATGATTAAGTGCCCTTGTGTGGTCTAATGTATGTTGGGAGATGCCTCAGTCTCTGAAGGTCAGACATTGAGAATACAAAGTAACAGTGAGGAAGAAGATAAAAGCTTGCCTGTGGCAAAAACATTTCATAGGAAAAGAAACATCTGGTAGTAACTTTCATATTTATGGGACTAGAATCTATTCTCAAGTACCTTGAGAAAACTCATGCACTCATGCAGTTATTATAATGAAGAATGCCCTCAAATCTTTACTGGGAATATATTCTTTACCTAACACAAAACAATTGTCAGTTAATTTTTACATAACTTAGAAGTATACGTTATTGATCAGAAACAACAAAAGTATGGCAATGTGTTCATATCCAACTGCTTCTGTACAAAATCACCACAAATTTAGTGGCACAAAACAATACAAATTTATTCTATTATGGTTCTGGAGGTCCACAGTCTAAAGCCAGTGGGTCGTTTGGACTGTGTTCCTTCTGGAGTCTTCAGGGGGAATTCTGTTCCCTTTCCTTTTTCAGCTTCTAGAGGCTACTTGCATTTCTTGGCCCATGGATCTTTCTTGACATAACTCCAACTGCTTTCTTCTACCATCATGACTTCTACTCCTCAATCACCCTCTGTCTCTTTCTTATAAGACCATTATTGGGGCATCTGGGTAGCACAGATGGTAAAGCATCCAACTCTTGGTTTTGGCGCAGGTTGCATTCTCAGGGTCCTGATCTCAGGGTCATGAGACTGAGCCCTATGTCTACCTCTGTGCTCAGCATGGAGTCTGCTTAAGACTCTTCCTCTCCCTCTGCCCTCCCCTCTGCATGGGTGTGCTATCGCTTTCTCTCAAATAAATAAATATTTAAAAAAATAATACCATTATCATTAGATTTGCCTCCTCTTCTGCTCCCAGATTACCCAAAATATTCTCAAAATTTCTGATTTCATCACATCTACAAAATGTCTTTGGTTATATAAGGTAGCATATTCACAGGTTACAGGAAGTAGGACACAGTCATATGGTAGGAGTGTGGGATAATATTCAGCCTACCACAGGGTATCCTCTGGCCTCCAAATATTCATGTCCATCCCAAATGCAAAATACATTTACCATATCCCAAGTTCCTCCCAAGTATCAAACCATTACAGCCCCAAATCTCATTAAGTCTCATCCATTCAAAAATCCCAAACTTCACCATTTAATTTATCTAAATTTGGTATTATTGGGAGTCTGAGTTGAATACATCCTGGGAAAAAATTTCTTTCCATCTATGGACCTATAAAACTTAAAAACAAGTTATCACAATGGTGACAAGCACAGGTTAATAGTTACAGGCACCCGAAACGAGAGAAAATGAAAGGAAAAAGGAGTCCTTAGCTCCAGACAATATCAAAA
Source organism: Martes martes (assembly GCF_963455335.1). Taxonomy (NCBI): domain Eukaryota; kingdom Metazoa; phylum Chordata; class Mammalia; order Carnivora; family Mustelidae; genus Martes; species Martes martes. The sequence goes on along the minus strand of NC_137891.1, from coordinate 102,055,817 downwards.
TCCAACTGGGAAAACCCTGTTAGGTTTCAAGGTCTGGGATTGGTCTTTTCTGGCAAGACGCTCTTCCTTCTGGGCTCATCATTCTATCTTCTGGGTTCATAGCTCTACCCTATAGGCCTGCAACTCCCTCTGAACCATCCTGCCCTTTTCATGAAGGGTAGCATGTGTTTGCACCTGAGTCATATTCTTAGCCTATTTTCTTCCTGTAGAATCTTGGAAGTCTGAAAGCCTCCTTTCATTTCATCCCCTCTCTGTCCTTTTCAGTCCAAGCTGACAGTGTTTCTGCTGGTATAACATTCTAAACGAACTGAGGGTCTTCTGTGTATATCTCAGGGATTCACTCCATTAGATAAGAGAACTCCTCCACAGATCTTTCCTGGATAATCCTATCTCTATTCCCTGCCTCTGCTGAGACGGCTGAGGGGGTCCATGAACGACATGCCTAATCTCCTCAAAGAGCTCTCTGTGTGGGGATACTTTGAACTTTAGATCCATTGGGGGCACTGTCCAGAGATTATCCAGCCAAACCCTTGACTTTATCTCTAGAGTATGCTTTCCTTACAATGACCCCCCTAATGTTAGCATCTTTTACCATCTGGATAGGCTGAGAATCTCTCAAATCAAGTTCTGGTTTCTTTTTGGGTAAGAGATCTCTCAATTGATCTCTTCCCTCTTGGATTTTACTATCAGCAGCAAGAAGAAACCAAGCCATACCTTCATGCTTGGAAATCATCCCAGCCAAATATCCAAGTTGTTCTTCTGTACACTTTTCTCCTAACACAAGTGTAGGACACAATTCTGCTAAGTTTTCTGCCGCTATGTGACAAGAATCCCCTTCCCTCTGGGACTCATTTCCTTCTGAGCCCTCAACAGAAGTATCTTCAATATTCATACATCCAGATACATTCTATTTTTAACTAGTTTGGTATTCCCTAAGATGATACAGGCTTGCTGTGTTCCTCATTTCCTTCTGAGCCCTTACCAGCAACAGCTTTAACAGTCACATTTCTACCAATAGTCTGTTTCAGGCAAAGTCAGCCTTTTCTGTCATTCTCTCAAACTCCTCCAGCCTGTGCTCATATAATTCCAAAGCCACTCTTATGCATTTTTAGGGATTTGGTAAGCAGCTCTCCACTTTGAGGTACCAAAATAGGCCTTAGTTTCCTATGACTGTTGTGACAATTTATTATGGAATAAGAAGCTTAGAACAATTCAAATGTATTCTCTTATAGTTTTAGAGAAAAGAAGCCAAGAACCAAGATATTGACACAGTTGTCTCTTTCTAGAGGCTTTGAGGGAGAATTTGTTTCTTGGCCTTTCCCAATTCATAGTCTTCCTGCATTCTCTAGCTAGTGACCACTTACCAGACTGACTACTACTTCTTTCTCCTATAGTCACATCTCCTACTCCATGTGGTCTCCCTCAAGGACCACTGTGCTTCCATTTAGGACCCATCCAGATAATCTGGGATAACCAATCTTTGCACCTCAGGATCCTTAATTACATCCTTTGATCCAAAATCACACTTTTGATATATAAGGTAACAATATTCACAGGTTCTAGAGATTAAGACATAAATATCCTGGAGGGGTGAGGGATATTATTTAGCCTGCTATAAACAGCCAATGAGGACTGCTAAGTGGTGAAATTATGAATTATTATTAGTGATTTTAATAATCAAATTATTAATTTCATTCATTTCACTCATTTATCAATTATTCATTCATCATCATTAGCTCCTTCTACATGAAAAATATCATGCTTGATGCTGGAGATACAGAGAGAAAAACACAATTCCCATCCTAAGGAATTTATAGTGTTGTTTGGAAAAGGACAAAAAGATAAAAAATTGAACCTTAGTGGACGAATGAGAAAATTTTTAACTCAGACTGAAAGAAAAGGATAGGTCAAGGAAGGTTCAGGGATCAGGACTGACATGTGATGAAAAAGTTGGAATCAGTCAGCCAAATAATGGGGCACAGGGCGAGTTCAGGCAGAGGCAATAGTTTGAGAAAGAAATTCTTTTCCTATTTTTTAGTTACATGTTTTAATATTTCAGAGAAAACCATAAATTAGAGTTGTGATAAGTATTAAATAGCCATTTCTTTTTCCTCTGTTGATCTGTACTTTTCAATCTTAAAGATATGTAATAGTTCCTATCACCACCCATTGCTGATCAGTCTGTGGTTGGACATGAGAATAAGCAAAATCTTCTGGCTAATAATTGCTCAGGTTTATTCTCTCTAATATATTGGGACAGAGAGAAACACAGACTGAGGTCAGCTATTGGTAGGCACTGGAGCTGAGATACTTGTAGGTACTACAGTGGTATATAAAAATCACCTATAGACCTGTATAAAAATATAAATTTAGGGGCACCTGGGTGGCTTAGTCTGTTAAGTGTCTGCCTTCAGCTGAGGTCATGATCCCAGCTTCCTGGGATCAAGCCCTGCATCAGGCTCCCACTCAGTGGGGTATCTGCTTTCACCTCCCCCTGCTCTTAGGAGCTCTCTCTCCATCTCAAATAAACAAATAACATCTTCAAAAATATATATAAATTCAGAATGCCAGGCATAATTTCTATCTTGAATTCCCACATAAAAATGGGCAAAGTAACTAGACAGCAAAATCATGACAACACAGACAGTATTTACAACAAAACTACTTGAGATATCCTCAAAAGATATTCTCACAACATATCCCCCAATCCATCCACAAATGGGGAATAAGTGCTAACTGCCTCAGGAACTGCATGGGGTTGGATAGAACAATGTGATATTTGACAGACTCCAAAACAAGAGAACACCAAGGAGCCAACAGATATTTGCTGGTGGACCAGTCTGAGAACAAGAGCCAAACCTAAGTGGTTTTACCCCACTATAATACATGAGGGAACTTAAGGACTGTTGGGTCCCCAATGTTGGGTCCCCCAGTAAAGGAGCCATGATTAAAGGAGTGAGACTGATACAAAGCGAAGGTCAAGCAAAGCTTTATTTCACGCCAAGTATCGAGAATCAAACCAAAAGGTCAGGGCCATGCCTCTTACAGAGAGCGCGACCCCTCCCTGCCTCAGACTAACTTTTATAGAGCAAAGGCCATGCGGTTGAGTCTGGCGACACACAGGTGGCCAATGAGATAGGAAGAAAATAATCCAGTGGGGAAAGCTAACAGAGCCATAAAATCCTACAAAGCAAACTATTACATATATATTTTTTTTAAATTTTTATTTTAATAAACATATAATGTATTTTTATCCCCAGGGGTACAGGTCTGTGAATCGCCAGGTTTACACATTTCACAGCACTCATCATAGCACATACCCTCCCCAATGTCCATATCCCTACCACCCTATCCCATCCCCCTTCCCCCCAGCAACCCTCAGTCTGTTTTTTGAGATTGAGTCTTTTATGGTTTGTCTCCCTCCCAATCCCATCTTTTCATTTTTTCTTTTCCTACCTCCCCCCAACCCCCCCACATTGCATCTCCACTTCCTCATATCAAAGAGATCATATGATACTTGTCTTTCTCCGATTGACTTATTTGGCTAAGCATAATATCCTCTAGTTCCATCCACGTCGTTGCAAATGGCAAGATTTCATTTCTTTTGATGGCTGCATAGTATTCCATTGTGTATATATACCACACTTCTTGATCCATTCATCTGTTGATGGACATCTAGGTTCTTTCCACAGTTTGGCTATTGTGGACATTGCTGCTATAAACATTCGGGTGCACGTGCCCCTTTGGAGCACCACGTTTGTATCTTTAGGATATATACCCAGGAGTGCAATTGCTGGGTCATAGGGTAGCTCTGTTTTCAGTTTTTTGAGGAACCTCCACACTGTTTTCCAGAGTGGTTGCACCAGCTTGCATTCCCACCAACAGTGTAGGAGGGTTCCCCTCTCTCCGCATCCTCGCCAGCATCTGTCATTTCTTGACTTGTTCATTTTAACCATTCTGACTGGTGTGAGGTGGTATCTCATTGTGGTTTTGACTTGTATTTCCCTGATGCCGAGTGATGTGGAGCACTTTTTCATGTGTCTGTTGGCCATCTGGATGTCTTCTTTGCAGAAATGTCTGTTCATGTCCTCTGCCCATTTTTTGATTGGATTATTTGTTCTTAGGGTGTTGAGTTTGATAAGCTCTTTATAGATTTTGGATACTAGCCCTTTATCTGATATGTCATTTGCAAATATCTTCCCCCATTCTGTTAGTTGTCTTTAGGTTTTCTTAACTGTTTCCTTTGCTGTGCAAAAGCTTATGATCTTGATGAAATCCCAATAGTTCATTTTTGCCCTTGCTTCCCTCGCCTTTGGCAATGTTCCTGGGAAGAAGTTGCTTTGGCTGAGGTCAAAGAGGTTGCTGCCTGTGTTCTTCTCAAGAATTTTGATGGATTCCTTTCTCACATTGAGGTCTTTCATGAATTTTGAGTCTATTTTCGTGTGTGGTGTAAGGAAATAGTCCAATTTCATTTTTCTGCATGTGGCTGTCCAATTTTCCCAACACCATTTGTTGAAGAGGCTGTCTTTTATCCATTGGACATTCTTCCCTGCTTTGTTGAAGATTAGTTGACCATAGAGTTGAGGGTCTATTTCTGGGCTCTCTATTCTGTTCCATTGATCTATGTGTCTGTTTTTGTGCCAATACCATACCGTCTTGAGGATGACAGCTTTGTAATAGAGCTTGAAGTCCAGAATTGTGATGTCAGCAACTTTGGCTTTCTTTTTCAATACTTCTCTGGCTATTGGAGGTCTTTTCTGGTTCCATATAAATTTTAGGATTATTTGTTCCATTTCTTTGAAAAAAATGGGTGGGATTTTGATAGGGATTGCATTAAATGTGTAGATTGCTTTAGGTAGCATAGACATTTTCACAATATTTGTTCTTCTAATCCAGGAGCATGGAACATTTTTCCATTTCTCTGTGTCTTCCTCAATTTCTTTCATGAGTACTTTATAGTTTTCTGAGTACAGATTTTTTGCCTCTTTTTTTTTTTAAAGATTTTATTTATTTATTTGTCAGAGAGAGAGAGAGAGAGAGAGAGAGAGAGAGAGCGAGCACAGGCAGACAGAGTGGCAGAGGGAGAAGCAGGCTCCCTGTGGAGCAAGGAGCCCGATGTGGGACTCGATCCCAGGACGCCGGGACCATGACCTGAGCCGAAGGCAGCTGCTTAAACAACTGAGCCACCCAGGCGTCCCAAGATTTTTTGCCTCTTTGGTTAGATTTATTCCTAGGTATCTTATGGTTTTGGGTGCGATTGTAAATGGGACTGACTCCTCAATTTCTCTTTCTTCTGTCTTGTTGTTAGTGTAAAGAAATGTGACTGATTTCTGTGCATTGACTTTATATCCTGACACTTTACTGAATTCCTGTGCAAGTTCTAGCAGTTTTGGAGTGGAGCCTTTTGGGTTTTCCACATACAGTATCATATCATCTGCAAAGAGTGATAGTTTGACTTCTTCTTTGCCAATTTGGATGCCTTTAATTTCTTTTTGTTGTCTGATTGCTGAGACTAGGACTTCTAGTACAATGTTGAACAGCAGTGGTGATAACGGACATCCTTGCCATGTTCCTGACCTTAGCAGAAAAGCTTTCAGTTTTTCTCCATTGAGAATGATATTTGCAGAGGGTTTTTCATAGATGGCTTTGATAATATTGAGGTATGTGCCCTCTATCCCTACACTTTGAAGAGTTTTAATCAGGAAGGGATGCTGCACTTTGTCAAATGCTTTTTCAGCATCTATTGAGAGTATCATATGGTTCTTATTCTTTCTTTTATTAATGCATTGTATCACACTGATGGATTTGCGGATGTTGAACCAACCTTGCAGCCCTGGAATAAATCCCACTTGGTCGTGGTGAATAATCCTTTTAATGTACTGTTGGATCCTATTGGCCAGTATTTTGGTGAGAATTTTCGCATCTGTGTTCATCAAGGATATTGGTCTGTAATTCTCTTTTTTGGTGGGATCCTTGTCTGGTTTTGGGATCAAGGTGATGCTGGCCTCATCAAATGAGTTTGGAAGTTTTCCTTCCATTTCTATTTTTTGGAACAGTTTCAGGAGAATAGGAATTAATTCTTCTTTAAATGTTTGGTAGAATTCCCCTGGGAAGCCGTCTGGTCCTGGACTTTTGTTTGTTTGGATATTTTTGATGACTGTTTCAATCTCCTTATTGGTTATGGGTCTGTTCAGGTTATCTATTTCTTCCTGGTTCAGTTGTGGTAGTTTATATGTCTCTAGAAATGTATCCATTTCTTCCATGTTGTCAAATTTGTTGGCGTAGAGTTGCTCGTAGTATGTTCTTATAATTGTTTGTATTTCCTTGATGTTGATTGTAATCTCTCCTCTTTCATTCATGATTTTATTTATTTGCATCCTTTCTCTTTTCTTTTTGATAAGTCTGGTCAGGGGTTTCTCAATCTTATTAATTCTTTCAAAGAACCAGCTCCTAGTTTCATTGATTTGTTCTATTGTTTTTTTTTTTGGTTTCTATTTCATTGATTTCTGCTCTGATCTTTATGATTTCTCTTCTCCTGCTGGGTTTAGGCTTTCTTTGTTGTTCTCTCTCAAGCTCCTTTAGGTGTAGGGTTAGGTTGTGTATTTGAGACCTTTCTTGTTTCTTGAGAAAGGCTTGTACCGCTATATATTTTCCTCTCAGGACTGCCTTTGCTGTGTCCCACAGATTTTGAACCGTTGTGTTTTCATTATCATTTGTTTCCATGAATTTTTTCAATTCTTCTTTAATTTCCTGGTTAACCCATTCATTCTTTAGAAGGATGCTGTTTAGTCTCCATGTATTTGGTTCTTTCCAAATTTCGTCTTGTGATTGAGTTCTAGCTTCAGAACATTGTGGTCTGTAAACATGCAGGGAATGATCCCAATCTTTTGATACTGGTTGAGACCTGATTTATGACCCAGGATGTGGTCTATTCTGGAGAATGTATCATGTGCATTAGAGAAGAATGTATATTCTTTTGATTTGGGATGGAATGTTCTGAATATATCTGTGATGTCCATCTGGTCCAGTGTGTCATTTAAGGCCTTTATTTCCTTGTTGATCTTTTGCTTAGATGATCTGTCCATTTCAGTGAAGGGAGTGTTAAAGTCCCCTGCTATTACTGTATTACTGTCGATGTATTTCTTTGATTTTGTTATTAATTGGTTTATATAGTTGCCTGCTCCCATGTTAGGGGCATAGATATTTAAGATTGTTAGGTCTTCTTGTTGGACAGACCCTTTGAGTATGATATAGTGTCCTTCCTCATCTCTTATTATAGTCTTTGGCTTAAAATATAATTGATCTGATATAAGGATTGCCACCCCAGCTTTCTTCTGATGTCCATTAGCATGGTACATTGTTTTCCACCCCCTCACTTTCAATCTGGAGGTGTCTTCGGGTCTAAAATGAGTTTCTTGTAGGCAGCATTTGGATGGGTTTTGTTTTTTTTATCCATTCTGATACCCTGTGTCTTTTGATTGGGGCATTTAGCCCATTAACATTCAGGGTAACTATTGAGAGATATGAATTTAGTGCCATTGTATTGCCTGTAAGGTGACTGTTACTGTATATTGTCTCTGTTTCTTTCTGATCTACTACTTTTAGGGTCTCTCTTTGCTTAGAGGACCCCTTTCAATATTTCCTGTAGAGCTGGTTTGGTGTTTGCAAATTCTTTCAGCTTTTGTTTGTCCTGGAAGCTCTTTATCTCTCCTCCTATTTTCAATGATAGCCTAGCCGGATATAGTATTCTTGGCTGCATGTTTTTCTTGTTTAGTGCTCTGAATATATCATGCCAGTTCTTTCTGGCCTGCCAGGTCTCTGTGGATAGGTCCACTGCCAATCTAACATTTTTACCTTTGTATGTTACAGACTTCTTTTCCTGAGCTGCTTTCAAGATTTTCTCTTTGTCGCTAAGACTTGTAAATTTTACTATCAGGTGACGAGGTGTGGACCTATTTTTATTGATTTTGAGGGGCGTTCTTAGCATCTCCTGGATTTTGATGTTTGTTCCCTTTGCCATATTAGGGAAATTCTCTCCAATAATTGTCTCCAATATACCTTCTGCTCCCCTCTCTCTCTCTTCTTCTTCTGGAATCCCAATTATTCTAATGTTGTGTCATCTTATGGTGTTGCTTATCTCTCGAATTCTCTCCTCATGGTCCAGTATTTGTTTGTCTCTCTTTTGCTCAGCTTCTTTATTCTCTGTCATTTGGTCTTCTATGTCACTAATCCTTTCTTCTGCCTCATTTATCCTAGCAGTGGGAGCTTCCATTTTTGATTGCACCTCATTAATAGCTTTTTTGATTTCAACTTGGTTAGATTTTAGTTCTTTTATTTCTCCAGAAAGGGCTTTTATCTCTCCGGAGAGGGTTTCTCTAATGTCTTCTATGCCTTTTTCGAGCCCGGCTAGAACCTTGAGAATCATCATTCTGAACTCTAGATCTGTCATGTTACCAATGTCCGTATTGATTAGGTCTCCAGCCTTAGGTACTGCCTCTTGTTCTTTTTTTTGTGTTGGGTTTTTCCACCTTGTCATTTTGTCCAGATAAGATTTGCTTTCTCCTGCTGTGGAATTCCGCTGTTCTTGGTTAGTGAAGTTGGTCTTGGCTGGGTTTCTTGTTGATCTTCTGGGGGAGGGGCCTGTTGTAGAGATTCTCAAGTGTCTTTGCCGAAGGCGGAATTGCACCACCCTTGCCAGGGGCCAGGCTAAGTAATCCGCTTGGGTTTGCTTTTGGGAGCTTTTTTCCCTGAGCGCTTTCCGTAGAGTTCTGGAGGCCGGGAATGAAGATGGCAGCCTCCCAATCTCTCAGCCTGGAGGAGCTGAGAGCTTGGGGTTCTGCTCCTCAGTGCGCCCTTAGAGAAAAGCGCCCAACCGCCCGCCTCCCTGGCCTGCGGTCGCGCCTTGAGGAAAGCAGTCAATTGCTGGCACTTGGAGAGAAGCACCGGGGCGCTTCCGTCTCTGGCCGTGCTCCGAGCCCACCCAGCCTGCGACCGGCTCAAGGTAACCCCGGGCTGAGAGCTCACTCCTCGGCTTTGTCACTGTAGCCAGCTTCCCCACTCTAATACCTGCGAGCTATGTGGCATTCAGACACCCCCTGTCCTTCTGTGACCCCACGGGACCTGGGGTTACGCTGACCCCGCCTGGGCTTCCCCCCAGTTTAGCCTCTGGAGCGATGTCCCTCTGTGGAGCAGGCTTTTAAAAGTCCCGGTTTTGTGCTCCGTTGCTCCACCGCTTGCCGGGAGCCGGCCCCTCCCCCCGCGGTCTATCTTCCCGTCGCTTTGGATTCACTTCTCTGCAATCCTACCTTTCAGAAAGTGGTCGATTTTCTGTTTCTAGAATTGTTGCTCTTCTTATCTTAGATTTCCCATTGGATTTGTAGGTGTTCACAATGGTTAGATAAGCTGTCTAGCTGATCTCCTGCTGCCTGATGTCGTCTCAGCCTGCTACTTCTCTGCCATCTTGACTCCTCTCCCTCTCTCTATATATATTTTAAGCATAAAACATACACGCACACACACACACACACACACACACAGGAACACACACATTCATGCATGTAGAAGAAAATACTCTGTGAAGTTAGACAAGTTACTTAAGACCCTTTCTGAAAGTAAAGGATAAATAACCTCACCAAAAATAAAAAAATTAAAAAATTTTAAAAAGAGAGCAAATATAAGTATCACACTTAAATTCCATACAAATATCTGTAGTTTACAAAAGAACTAAATGAGGAATTTGTTTAAAATAAGAATATCTGTCTCCTATGCTGGGTGGTCTTGGCTATTGTTACTCACTGTAACAGCTGCTTCCCCCTAATGTCCACATTATTTACTTTGTTATGCAAATATTCAAGTATCTCCACCTTAATATCAATAATAAACCTCTAACCACTCTCTTTTTGTCTGTATTTTACCAGTTTAATTCTCAGAAGATGGCATGTCTTCTATTTTTTTTTCTAGAAGTTCATTGCTTCCTATTACATGTATGTGGACTATATTTAGTCCACATGTAATAACCATCTTATAAAATAGTTTATGTCTCCAAATGTATCTTGGTCTATTTTCATGAGAAAACGCAGAAAAAGAAAGGAACCAAGGTTAAATCTAGTATTGATTGCATAGTGAATGAAATGTATTTTTAAACAAATTCAAAGGGGTTAATGATGAGCTTAAAATATGTATGGTGGAGGACACAGAGTGAAAAATATTCAAGTAACAGATATAAGAAAACCGATTAATCTGGTATACTCTGACTATACAAAAACATAATAAAACATAAATAGGGTAAAAATAATCTCACTATCTTCAAAATGTCTATAACAAATGGCCTCTCAAACTTAATTCTGAGGTGATGACTAAGAACATATATATCATTGCTTGAAAAACATTTTATTAAATTTTAGAGCTTATATTTTTAGCTTATAGTTCAGCATAGTTTAGGTATATTGGCATGAATTATATATAAAACCACCAGTTTCAATATATTAAAACAAAGCACCAGGGAAATGGCAGATTAATATGTAACCAAACAAAAAATTTCATCTGTGATAATGTCAAATACATTTGTTATCAGGGAAATACTCAGGGTAGATGTTAAAACCAAATGATGATATGCAATGTTCCTTCCAAGCCTTAAATTATGCACTGAAGTTGATGAGACTGAGCAGGACAGCCATTCAAAAAAGTATTCAAGAACTTGATGCATAAAATGGATTTCTTGCTATTGTATTTTCTATAATATTGTATTCATTTTCATGCATATGCCTAGAATTTCTTCAATTGCTATAAACAAATGAAAACACAACTTTCAGAAGACTCTGCTTTATCTCATGGTGAGTTTCTCTGTTATATTCAAAATAAGTTTATAAAGTAAATATAATGATATGAAATGCATGCAAATTTGTGAATATAAGTCTTATGCTGGGAATTTCCATTCATCGCAAGTATGAACATCATCAGTCTCCTCTACAGACCTTATCTACTGTATTAGTAAGTTAAAGAGCATTATATCATAATCCATACCTTTGACCCATGTTATACATTTTGCCTACTGTGCCACTAAATCCTTTGATTTAAAGCCCCGTATGTAATCTGGAAATCTAAATAGGAATTACTACCAACACTGTTCAATTTTATCTCATCTATACTTAAATAGTGGTGCAAAGGCAATTAGCCAGACACTTTGATCAATATTTACAAGCAAACTTGTCCAGTTTGGCTATTATCCTGAAAACAGACATTGAAAATTTGTTTCTTTTCATTTTTATCCTTTCTTTTCTATGGTTTTAAATGAAACATGTAGTTTATTTCATCTGTTCTGACTTTATGCACTCAAAGTAAAAAGCTGTGAGTTTAGTTTTATATTCCCTGAATTTAGAATGAACTGCAACCAGATCCAAAAAGGTATTTTATTTTTCTCCAGTCTGAGAAACATTAATACAATCTCTATATTTGAAAAAAAAAAAGATTATAAAAACAAAATATAGATTCTCGTTATTCATTTTAATTTGTAGCCTGTAAGGGTTTCCCCACCCCCTTGGATTTAAATGAATCTTCATGCATCAAGATTCCCAATTGGAGCACCTGGGTGGCTGATTTGATTAAGCATATGACTCTTGATTTCAGCTCAGGTCATTTCAGATCTCAGGGTCCTCAGATGGAGCCCTGTGTTGGGCTCTGTGCTCAGTGGGTGGTTTTACTTGAGATTCTCTCTCTCCCTCCCATGCTGTCTACATGCTCTCTCTCTAAAATAATAAATAAATATGTCTTTAAAAAATTTCCAAACATTTTATTAAGTATCTTTCCTCCACAAACCAAATTGACACTAGGATTTGTCAGGTGGTCTAAATGAATTGCATCCCTCACATATAATGAACTAAATCCATGTGTCTGGAATCTGACATAAAGTTTGGATCTGGTACCTAATGCCTTTCTGTTATTTACTTCTGTGTGTCCTTCCTTTAGAACTTCAGAACAGAGACCATAAATGTGGCTAGTGTAAGACAGAAGTCAGTGTAATCCTCCAAAAGAAAAATTATTTATTTATTTTATGGCATAATTATTTGCATAATTACTTATTGGTAATTAGCATTTGTATATTTCTTTAAAGGCAGCCATTTTAAGTGCCAACACATTTAGGCTAGTAGAAAGAGGTTAAAACAAAGCCCTCTCTTTCAAACTCTCTAGGTCACATCTGATAAGACAAGAGAAGGCAAATCTGATTTGTTCCAATCAAGTTGCTTATCAAAAATTTTTCTTCTGGCAAAGATAAACTTGGCTCATCAAAGAAAGAAGATTCTCTGGAGCCTGTTGCTAAACTCACTTTCTTTTGAAATATATAAATTTTGAGACATGATAGTGCAAAGGGTAAGTTTTTCATTTATAGACTAATTATAGAACATTCATAGACTACTTGTGCTTAGTATTTAATTTCTGATTTATTTTAGAGAACAGGAATTTTGTTCATAAATTTTACTTTGCCTAAATATACCAGTATATGTATGAATAGCACCAGAATTAGGACAATTTGATGTTCTTTATAAAAAATTTTCTTTTCTTTTCTTTTCTTTTTTTTTTTTTTTTTGAGGGAGAGAGGCACAGAGGAAGAGGGAGACAAGCAGATTCCCTGCTGAGTGGGAAGCTGGAGGCAGGGCTCTATCCTAGGACCATGACCTGAGCTGAAATCAAGAGCTGGATGCACAACCAACTGATCCACCCAGTCCTTCTGACAACTTGATATTCTTAATGATTCTCTACTGAAACCTGCACACTGGGTCAAAAGTTGAGAACCACAAATTCTAGGCCACTACAAGTTCTATGCATAGGTTTCTCCTCTTTGGAGTCCAGGGATCTGAGTAAGTAGCCTCCCCCAAAGATCCAGTCCTCAAAAAAAATTTTTTTTCTCAACAAGTAATCAAGTAAAATAGTGCTAAATGGAGAGTTTCTTTTCTTATAGTTAAATCTAGGAGGTCTTGAACCCCATGGGGATATGTCATGTACTGACAATCCCTCAAATCTGAGTATTCCCTGTTAAAGAGTCTATGGGGGTCAATACAATTTTCATAATCACGGTTATCTGATGTCTGACTCTGTCTCCAGCTACTCTTAGGGAAGGAAGAAAGTCTTCTTTACTTCTAGGATACTTCAGTCTGGCCTTGGTGGAAGCAGAGTTCGATGAACCCATGATTTGAGGTCCAGGCATAAGGATACAACTTTCTATGCAAGAATGGCTCAAAGTACTTTCTTGGTTGATGGGTGCAATTAAAAAAAAAAAAAAGAAAGAAAGAAGAGAAAAAAGAAAAAAAGAATGAGAGAGAGGTGGATCAGAGGCGTCTGTATCTCCTAGCGTGCTTCTACTTTCTACTACACACCTAATTATGACATGCGAGGACCAAACACTGGTTCCAAATTTTCAGATGACCTCTGTCTGCTTAGCGCCATCCCCTGCTACAATCTTCTTCTGTTCTATATGTTTTCTCTCTGAGTGATCTGTCTTCTTAATATGTTCACTTCTGCCTGACAAGATTCAACAACTAGCTCAGTTTTCCACATCTGCATACACTGGCTTGTGTGAAGTGTGTTATAAACCTGTACATCAGGGACTCCTGGGTGGCTGAGTTGTTAAGCATCTGCCTTCGGCTCAGGTCATGATCCCAGGGTTCTGGGATCAAGCCCCACACCAGGTTCCCTGCTTGGCGGGAAGCCTGCTTCTCCCCCTTCCACTGCCCCCTGCTTCTGTTTCCTCTCTTGCTGTTTCTGTCTCTCTGTCAAATAAATAAATAAATAACCTTTAAAAAAAATAATAAATAAACCTGTAAATCACTCTGATGTCTTTCATCATTCCAACCTTGTCAAAAAACAGTACTGTGTCATTTAATAACTTTGCCATAACTCTGAGAAGTATTTGCGACTGAAGGCACTTTGCACTCACCCGGGCTAGTATTGACTAGGTTGGGAAGAACAAAGGACTTCCTTTTAGTTCCTCCAATTTGGTCTAAAGAAAACACATTTATTCTAAAGCATGACTGGGAGTGTTGGTGACAGAGATGAAGCTGAAGAGAAGGAAGATGAGATCTTGCACACAAGGGATGCAGGGGAGCCACTCATGGATAACCTGCTCTCTGCATGTGGCTAGTGTATGTTTCTCTGGAATCTGTACCACCAATAATTCTCTTTCTCCAATCTTTAAGGATCCTATCCAAACTCTGTTCATTAATTTTGCTTGCACAGTCATAAAAACTCAAACGTTTTAAACAAGGCTAATGATGGGTTTGGATTGTTTGGAAAAAAATTGTGCTGCTGCTTTGTGAGTCACCAGGGCTAAAGGTTACATGTTGTCTTACCTCCTCCAACAAAAATCCTTCCTGAATGAGCCCAAGAGCCCCTAAGTTTCTTCCTCTTCTAATAGAGGTTAAGCCACTTAAATCTAATCTTCTAATTATTATTTAGATGTCATCTTCTGTAATTCTATTTTATGTTCTTATTTTACTATTTCTTAATAACATAATTAATCATTTTATAATGTATCACAAGTTATAAAATATAAGAATAGTCTTCTTCCGTACTTACCTTTCAAAAAAGAAAATTTGACCACTTTCAGAGCTTCTCTTACCTTCTGACACTTATATACCTTTATCATGAAGGTAGAGTCCATTAATTTTCACTTTTTTTTCCTTTGTGTCCTATTTTGCTCAAGTAGTCATACCACTTAAGATTTTTTAGTCCCAGCTCTCCTTTAGGTGTTCTGTATTCCAATTAATTTTTATTAGTCTTTTTTCTATCTTTATGATGTTATTTAATTAAATCCAAATAATTCTCAAAAACAACAATCGTGTTTAGCGCATAGTCCATTACTGGTATAGAATTGTACCTGTGCTTTGAGATATCAGTATTACTTAACCCTTGAATGTTTATCATTGATTCTGTGAGTCTTTTTGAGGTGTCTTGGGACATACTGAGATATAACCTGTACAATGAACATTTATAAGACTAAGGAAAGATCAATTTGGATTAAATAGGAACATGTACTGAGTGAACTAAGTGCTAGGAAAATTCAAAGAGACAAACGACACTGTTGCTGAGTTCAAAGCGGTGGAATTCCACACCTTAAGATGTTGGATCACACCTGCCATTCAGGAATTCAGGAATTCAGGAATTCAGGAATTCCTGAATTCCATTCAGGAAAAGGTATTTGGAAAACTGATTTAATCAGTATTTGTTTGATTGATAGGTTGTTTTACTGTATATTGATATTGAAAATTGAAGTTAAAAATTGTTAATGTCTTTTCATAGTAGTTTACATTTACAGATTTTACTTGAAATGCAATGGACCTTTTTGGTTTCTCTCAAGTCCCAATCTTGGGAATTTATTTACTTTAGTTCTAGAATTTTTTTTCTTTTATTACTATTTATTTTTATTATTATTCTTGCTTATGTATTCATCTCTCTTTATTCTGTGTTCTTCTCTGTTGCCTCCTATTACTCACATAGCACATTCTCATTCTCCATCTTCTCTTGAGATTAAGTATACTTTAAAGATTATTCCAGATTGCCTTCTATTTCATTATTTGATCTTCTTCAGAGACAGTTCTACCATTCCATAGTAAATGTTTCCGATGCTGATTTTATATTTTATATCTTAGCAATCTCTTTTTAGTCTTTTCTGGGTTCCTTGATAAGACCCAGTTTCAGTTTACTGAGTGTTGGTATGAGTTGTTATTTAAAAAATTTCTAAGAATTCATCAGAAAGTTCTCTTTAGGAATTCATACGACCTTTTTTGTATTTTCCCCTTTTTCTTTGATACTTCAGAATATTTATTTGTTTCTTTGTTTTAAATTGAGAACAGAACAGGTTTTCTTTAAACCAATATGCACTACTAACTAGCCTGCTTACTTCTGAGAAACAGAACTTGAAACAGACTTAAAAGCTCCAATGTATGGAATGAGGAAGTAGACCAGCTTAAGAAGTTTTCTTTACTTGCTTTCAAAACTCAATTGTTTGCACAACACATTCTTGTGTTTCTTTAAAAATTAAAATGCAATTCTTGATTTCATGTTGGAAATTTTGTATCTCAAGAAGAGGATTGGGGCACCTGGGTGGCTCAGTTGGTTAAACAACTGCCTACGGCTCAGGTCATGATCCTGGAGTCCCAGGATCAAGACCCACATCAGGCCCTCTGCTCATCAGGGAGCCAGCTTCTCCCTCTGCCCCTCACCCCTTTCATGCTCTCTCTCTCTCAAATAAATAAAATCTTAAAAAAAAAAAAAAAAGAAGAAGATTAACAAATGAATAAAAATATACATATATGTGTTCTTACTGGAAGCTATATGTTAAAATATATATAGGAGCACACTCATAGCCCCAGGCTAGTAAACAAAACAAGCAAACAAAAACAAATTTTCAACACTAGTAGAATGAATAAATAAATTGTAGTATGCCCATAAAATGGGCTATTAAATAGCAGTGCTACTGAATGTACCACTAATGATTCATGTACTCACATATATAATACTGAGCAAAAAAAATCCAGATACACAAAACTAAAACTATGGTGATGAGGGTTTGGGTTGTGTCACCTTTGGGAGAAACACTGTGACTGGGAGGGAACACAAAGGCCACCGTTTGGGAACTGGTAATATCCTGTTTATGACTCTGGAAAAGGGTTATATGAAAGTTATTGAGACATATATTGTGGTTTGTGCACTTCTTTGTGTGCATGTTATATTCAATAGTTTATTTTAAAAATGAGTGGGATACCACTCCTTATCTGTATCTGTCACTAATTATAAGTAACTAATTATATGCATCATCTGTAATGAATGCATTATCTAACGATACCATATATCCCATGCCCTAAAACAAGAGTAAGTGTTGTGCCTTAAAGACAGGTTGGGATAATTCTGAGGAGGAATCAGAAATGGCTTCATAAAGGAATGGATGGTGTAGAGGATTGATGGATGCATAGAGAGTCAACGTGCAGGGAGATTACAATTAGTTAAGATGCTGTTGCAATACTTTAATATCACATGTTAGTATCGAAAGGCTGAGCACTGTGCCATGGGCCATTCGGTGACTCATAAATGTCTGCTAAATGTGAATAATATTGGGCTGAATCTTACCTTTGACAATAAATTGAGTTAGCACATGGGGAAAAGAAAGTATAAGCTCTTCTTATCAATTATACTAATTATCTTTGGGGAAATTCTGGACATAGGCCTAGATCTGGGGGATTTAGATTCTTCTTAAGTAAAAATACCTGGGGCTAAATGTTGTTTATGTAGTCATGAGCATGTTGGAAATGTGGAAAATGACAAGCATCACAAAAGTGACAAAATAGTTGCAAATTGCATATTGTGAAGATTTCCAGTTCAATGAACTACTAATTGATTTATCTTTGCATTTATGTTTTTTGATAAAAAAAAAGATACAGTGATATTTTAGAAGTGCAGATGTAAGAAAATATGAGAAGAAAAATCATATGTACCCATGTCTAAGGCGACCTCCCTACCATGGTCTAAATCTATCCATGCATCTACTGAAACAGCACCCGCCACAGAAGGTCTAATTTTACTTTCAGCAGCATTCTTCAAAGAACAAACAGAGAAACCTAGCAAGTCCACTAAATGTGGACTTCATCAATCAGCTAGCAAACACAACCATGTCTAAAACAAGTCAATGACGATTTCTATCAGGTTGGAAAGCAGAAAATCAAACATAAAGCAGCTCTTGGATTTCAAGAGGAGCGAGTTATCTGAGGCTAACTTTCCACAAGTATTCTTTCTCCCTGCAAAAGATATTATCAGTTACCACAGGATAGACAACACTGTCCTCTTCAAAGGAATTTGGAAAATGATGTCACTTACAACAGATAAACTGTGAAATGCAAATGAGGGAGGGAGCAGATGTAGTAGCAAAAAAAGAAAAGTATCATTAAAAAAAGAACTTCAAAATTAATTCTTACCTCATGTAGCTGTGTCAAATGAGAAGCCGTGGAGGGGAGATAAAGAAGGAGACCAGTGTGCTGAGACTGGATATGGGGAGACAGTCACATCAGCAGAAAGCCATGCCCCGCTGTGTCATTCTTATTCCTTCTTCATACTTGCCAGCTTTGGCACCCTGTGCAAATATGCACCTGCCTTACATATTTCCACAGATTTTCTCCACTCTCCAGAGAGGCTTGGAAAACTCCCTGAAAAGGAATGGCGGTGGTGGTGGTGGTGGTGGTGGGGTCATCTGTTCACTTACTCACAGTGGGCAACCTAGTTAAACAAACTTGTTTTATTGCAATCTCCGATTGCAAGTCAACAAAAGCAAATGACATGGATATGAAAAAATGGAATGGATCAATGTGGGAAAGAACGGTCACCACATGCATATTTAGTGAAAAATTTCTAGTCTTACTACATTTGAATACCACCACAAAATTAATTTCTGGATTTTCAAGTAAAAAACTACCGAATCACTGGCATTCTATAAACCAGAACACATCTCCCTTTGGTGGCTTCGGTCACCCAGGTAGGTCATTCAGGTCAGCCTGAAGGCCATGGAACTTCCCTTTGTAGCACACAGTGTAATTCTTACCCATACAAAGCAGAGACTTTTAGGGCAGAAGGGAGGAAAGGGAAGGAAATACAGTAATATGTTTTTGTTTTGTTTTGCTGGAGTGGTTTGTTCTCAGGCTTCTGCACTCAGCTGGATTTAAAAAACAAAAACAAAAAGACAGCGCAAGACTAGAGACTGAGGCAGTAAGAAAGATAAATGCTCACACTGTTTTTTGTTTTGGGTGGGGGGAATCTATCTTCCATCTATCTGCAGGACCTACAACAGATAAAGGAAGCTAGTGCTCAGCATACACCGTCTATGAGGCAACACATCTAGCCTTGTTCAGTATGCACTGGCTGTGTGAGCTTAGGCAAGTCATTTCCCCCTCTCAACTTTAGCA
This sequence comes from Martes martes, assembly GCF_963455335.1. NCBI lineage: Eukaryota > Metazoa > Chordata > Mammalia > Carnivora > Mustelidae > Martes > Martes martes. Next base: position 102,036,876 of record NC_137891.1, on the reverse strand, counting down.
TACCCTTTGTAAAGTGTGGTTGGTAATAACACCCCTTCCTGGGATTGTTTCAAGAATGTAATTAGATAATGCCTATGAAAGCACTTTGTGAAGTCTAAAGTGCTCTGCAAATATGAGGGATAAAAGATTGGAAAGCTGCCTCTGGGTGGCTCCTTCTCAAATATGCCCAGATATTAACATTGTAGTGATGAAAAAGGAGTGCTAATATTTCTCATTGGCACTTTTCTACTGCAGAAGGAAGTAATCTAAGTAGAAGGAATATATTTTTCCTTGAGACTCAATAAAGCTATTTTCATTTTAATTGGAAAATTGTGGCACATAAACATTTTTATTTTCCCTGAATTGACCCTTTTGGGAAAAAAAAAAATTAAAAGTTGCTCACAGCTTGTCTAATGGAAAAATCTGAAAGACTATCCCAGTCTTGCCATCACCTCTGTCTGTGTGACCTTGCACAGGTTACTGCTCTTCCCATCAATCAGTTCTGTACAACAAATATTTATATAGCCCTGAATATATGCCAAGCTCAGGGCCAAGCTCAGCCTGAGGAACAAAGAAAAGAGCAAATGCCATAGTCCTTCACACCGAAGATGTCAGGCTTGTTATGAGGATGAAAAGCTAATACAGGAGAGGGCTTGGCAAAAGTGAAAAGTGGTACATAAATGCAGAGTGGTATTACTACGAGATATAAAACCATCAGCAGCATATAGATGGTTAAAGAATGCTCAGCAGAGAAAGGTGGAAAAGGGATTAATATTTATAGAGCTTCTGCCCCATATACACACAGAGATCCACATAGATCATTTCATCCATACAACAGACTGGTTAAGTGGATATTAACTGCTGCTTTTGACCAACGGGGAAATTGAGACTTCTATCCATTAAAAGGACACAGCTAACAAATCAGAGCCACGGCAAAGACTCTACAGAAACTGTTGGTGTAAACTACGTCGCTTCAGAAATCCACACAGATTTTCACCAGGGAAAGGAGTTGTCAAAACTTCACAAGCAGCATAATCTGCTGTAGAAATGGCTAAAAACAGTTTTCAACTTATTAAAAAAAAAAAAAGGCATTTGAAGGAAAGGAACAAAACGCACTAACTTAATTAATCTGGCAACATAAAGGAATCCAAAAACATATCACAATCCTTTCTTAACCCCCTAAACATAACTCAGGTCTAGAATAATTTTTATTTAAAAGCAAAATGAATACTGTTTCCTGAGTCCTCGAGTACTTGGAATGGATTGCAAAACTGCACATTTCAGTACTCACATGGTTAAAAGAGTCATTTAGAGAGGGCTTCATAAAATCAAAATTTCTGTAGTGCGTTCTATATGGATTAGCATGCCAAGCAAAATACAAAAGGTAGCTTAATACCCAGATATAATAAAATCAAGAGCTTAACTTCTAATATCCTCTCTCCAATCAGGTATGGATTTACAAAACATTTTGCTATGGTTGTTATTTTCCTTAGCTAAGACTCACAACTAAATCTACCAGCCTGAAAGATTGTTGAGTTATATTGGTATGATTTTCAAAATTTATTTCCAACCTATATAGCAGAATGAGATAAACTCTAGGGGTATGCAAAAGCTAGAAACTGCTTAGAAGCAGCTAACATGAACACATATAAATCAAGCAGCCTGGAATTATAAATATGTAATGACTATTTAGAAAAAAAAAGTTAAATGATTGGATCTCTTGCTGACCTAAATGGCTATGAATTAACACTTCTTCCTCACAGCAGGAAGTGAACTAGTAATATTTATCTAGCATCTACTAAATGCTAGACCCTGTGGTACATGCTTTTTATACATCTGTCATTTACCTCCCACAAAAACTTTTTGAAGTGAGTAATGTTATCTTTATGTTTTAGCCAGATGATTGAAATTCCAGGTGATAGAATTGAGATTTAGAATTCAAATAATGGTCCAAAAGCACACAACTAATGAATAGAGCCAAGATTCATTTCCGAGTCTATCTCTTCACTCTTCGATGTCTCAAGTCCCTCTTGCATGTTAAGTCCCTGAGAAGATCTCATCTCTTCTCTGCATGCCATTCACAAGCATAAAAGTCTTGAAAGCCCAGTAGAAGTTCCTTCCTTCATTTAATAAATAACTATGAAACACCTGCCCTCTGCCAAGCCCAGTGCTGAGCAACACGGAGGTGAAGGAAACCTACATGGGATTTGTTCTCATGGTGTTGATTTTAGTCTGAATTATTCTTCATTTTGAACCAGAGGCATCTCAAAAATAACCCAGAATTGAAAAGAAACTAGACTCTACATAGTGAACCAGATATATGCAGTCTGTCACCCACCGTCTGGTGACTCAGGCTAAACAGGGAGTACACGGGGCCCGGTTGTATCATCTACGAAACACAGATAATAAAAATTGTACTATTTACTTCAAGATAGTATTATGCAGACTAAACCATATAATGAATATGAAATTACCATGAACATTTATACAAACACACACACACACACACACACACACACACATATATATGCATGTATGTATAAGGATTAGCATTCTACTTACTCAGGAAAAGTAAGATGGCGTTAGCATATAAGAAAGCAATGATGTGACATGATGCCAAGATTTTACCAGATTGCAAGGACTTGAGGCTCCTGCTCATATAGACTGCAGAGGGTTAAAGCAGGGGTAGTTTGCAGCAAAATATGGGACTTGAGAAATGAACAAGGGAGAGATGCAGAGGACGTAAATACTTTTGAAGATGTATTAAGGAATGTGGAACTTTTCCTTGTGGTAAAACAACTGATACTGAGAGTATCTGATTTTTAGTTTAATTTTGGCTTCGGGGTAGACAAGGAGGATCACAATCAGACCTGCCTTTAAGAGACATCCCACTGATTTCTGGGTGGGCAGGGGGCTGGCAAAGTTAAACCAAGACGCTGATTAGGAGGATGTTGAAACCTTTAACACAGAGCTCTTGTTAAGTTACCATGACCCAAGACTGAAAATAAATGAGTGCCATAGATACAAACTATAAGCAGAGTAAATAGTTTGTCAAAGAAATGAAACACTAATTGAAAAGCCAGATGAGTACTGAGCTAAGTGAGGAGGAGCCCAGAGATCATTAAAGTTGTATCCTCTAGGGTGCCTAGGGGGCTCAGTCAGCTGGCCATCTGCCTTGGGCTTGGGTCATGATCCCAGGGGTCCTGGGACTGAGTCCCATGTCAGGCTACCTGCCCAGCGGGGAGTCTGCTGCTCCCTCTACCCTTTCCTCCAGCTCGTGATCTCTCTCTCTCTCTCTCTCAAATAAATAAAATCTTAAAAAAAAAAAAAAAAAAGTTGTGTCCTCTGGCCTAGGTTTATAGGACTTCCAGATCTGACTCTAAAAATCTCCCCCTGCCTACTCCCCAAGGCCTCCCAATTATCCTTTTTGTTCAGACTGGGGGAAAGCATGATTGCTGCCCTTTGGGTGAGTGAAACACAACCACCATCCATGGAATGGTCAAGGCCAACAGGGCAGGGGTCTTACCGGCCTGAGAATCCATTAGTGGCTTCCAGCCCCTTCTCTGTCATCACACCCACAATACTTAGAGCATCTTCTCTCTGCACACAGTGCTGCTGTAGAGCGATGTACTTCTGTCTCCTCCAGGAAAATAGATGTATTCATTTTTGTGGTATCATAATATTAAGCAGCTGGCCATTGCTTCTTACCATCTCACTTCTTACACACTTCTACTTTGTCAGCTCTAAGTCTCATGCCTATACACTGTGAAAACCAGAGGAAACATTATAAAAGCAACTGCATTGACAAACAAAACATATAAACCCTCTGGATTGAAGTGAAAAATCCAACAATTCACTTTTCTTC